>NC_056743.1:1481403531-1481493531 GCF_019279795.1 Protopterus annectens | reverse complement strand
AAATCAACGCAATCTAGCCTCTTACCGTCCAACCTGGGCTGACCCTCTAACATACTTATTCCTAATCCTGTCTACCATCGTCACACCCATTGCAAATCTTAACATCTTTAACTCTGCCACATCCAGCTCGGACTCATGCCGTTTTGTCAATGCCACTGTCTCCAACCCATAACACATAACAGGTCTTACTACCCTCTTGTACAGCTAACTGAAGAAATTAAATCAAATATTTTAATCAATAAAACATACATCCTTTACACAACACTGGAAAGTTTTTAATTGGAAATGCTTGCACAGAGCATTCTTAACTCCAGATAGAATTACTAAAATTAATTCTTTCACAAAGGGAATATGCTGGAGGTGCTATCAAATACACAATGCAGATTGGAATCATTTTTTCGATTGTTAAAATTAAGCCATTTTCGAATGGTATTAAAAATGTTTTAAAAGCTTTAGTGAATCGTTTAACTTATCTAAAGCTACTAAAAATGTTTTAAAAGCTTTAGTGAATCGTTTAACTTATCTAAAGCTCTAATAGTATTAAATGTGTACGAAGGTCCTCATATGAAGGAGTCAAATATGTATCTAGTTTGGACAATACTTGGAATATAAACAATACTGACTTTGGAAGTCTTCTACATCCTACTGAAGGCCACAGCACTGTTGAAAATTAAAATTAAGGATTCATCCTAAGCCATTTAACAATACATGGAAAAAAAAAAAAAAGTCTTACTGATAGACACTTCACGATAACTGAACAGATGCACACTGATAACTGGACTGTTAGACCTATAAAGTAGTAGTTCGGCTTTTCCCGGTTAGGGGTCGCTACAGCAGAACTCCGTCCGCTAGGATTGGCAGTGGATTTTTACAGTGCAGAGTTGCTACACCTATAAAGTAATTGTATATATTGAGCTCTGTTACAGTGTCAGGCTGATGTAAATAGTGTGTACATAGTCATTTAATATGTTATTTACAAATACTATGGAATTTATTCAACTCTATTTGAAAAATAAACTTTGAGGAAAGAAAATTACTTAACATAGGATTTAAGAGTCGAAAGAAACCAGATGAAAGCCAGACCTTAGAAAATTTCAGGCAGCTTTTGTTTAAAATATCAAAAGCACAGAACTAAGTTAGCCCACATACAACCAAGTTTTGAGAAAAATTACAACAGCCAACTGTGCTTGCCAGGCAAACCCAGCTTGTAACATCACACGTCACAGAGTTCTTTAGAATTTTCTTTCAGGCATGATCGCAACCATGAAAAGATGACCCACACGCACTATCCTTGCCCAAGTTTTTACAGAAAATAATTTATACACTGGCCAGCTATAATGTTGAATAGTGTACGCTTGCTGTACCTACCATTTCACACACCTGAAAATGTATCAAGAATTATGTTACACCCACACAAACAAGTGCCTTGCATTAACCTCTCCCCCACCAAGCATGTAAAACAATTTCACACTGGCCAAAACCTATTTATACATTTTATACAATTTTTACAATTAAAAATTGCTTCAGGCATGACTTCCAAGATGGGTGTACACTGATCAACAGCATAACTTCAGCTGTGTCTGAAAACAGAGACTGGAAAAAAACAAGTGTGCCACTGAATCCTCACCTCACCACCCCCCCCCCACCCACCCACCCCCAGTTCCTGGCTAGTAAACACATTGCCTGGACGCCAGCAAGGAAAAAATTGGAACACATTTTTCTGCTCAATTCTATTAAAGGTTAAGAAAATTACACATCTGGGAAGACCTCTAATTTTACTAGCCCTGGCTGCCTGTGAAGCTGGCACAGGACTCGCACCAATAGTGGCAATAGCACAAACTCACGGAACAGACCACCTAAAAAATGAAATCTACAAATGCTAAAAAAAATCTTAATCTCAACCATTATGCTAATCCCATCAATCTGATAAATCCCCAAAACCCACCTCCGACTACTACCCACAGCCTACAGCATGTCAATTGCCTGCATTAGCCTAATCTGACTAAAATGAGACTCAGTCTCAGGCTGGTCCTTCATAAACCACTACACAACATTTGACTCAATTTCCTCCCCACTCCTAGTATCGACTTGTTGGCTTTCTGCAGTTCAGCACAAAGCAGTTAAAGCTTCAGCTTTAGAGATTGCTTCCAATAATTTAAAGAAAAAAAAAAATCAAATGTACTCAGAGCTGATCAAGATAAATTAAACACTGAAAGAATACATAAATTCAAACAACGGCTAAAAAAAATTGAAGCATTTTTAGCCAGCCATTCAAGTGAGCTGACAAACCTGCAAATATCAGGAGGTGGACACCAAGAAAAAATGTAGCCCAATGAGATTTCTGAAGAAATCCGTAAAAAATAAAAATAAGTTAGGAGACAGTGTGCAGCAAAAACCTGAGATTTTCTGCTGTACCAGAAAAACTGGAAGAAATGGACTGTACTTTATGAAAGCACAAACAAGCAGCTGGACTGGTGTTGCACAGTAAAATTCGTTAATTGAAAGGGCACTAGTGTATGCTTCAAACCTGGCCATAAGTAGCCAAAACCTTTATTCGTAAAGATGCAATCATAACAGCAAAAAGGGTGGACCCCAATAAATTTGTGGCAGAAGGGTAAATCTTTTTGTGTTTGTAGAAAATTATTTTTCACTGTACACCACGCAGAATAGAAGCAAATTTATCCCAGCAATCAGGGAATGCTGACAGGAAGGTGCGAGATTCAAGCTGCTGTATCCAGGTGTGCGAGTCCCCCCGAAGGATCAAAGCCCCCCCCCTTTTTTTTTTTACGCAGAATACGTTGAGAACAAAAAGTTTATACAACTCAAAGTGAGTCAGCAAGCAGAAGTGGACGCTCTCATTCTTCCTACAGCAAGATTCAGAGAGACTTTGCCAGTGAAACCTTTTTAAACATTCCAAAGGAAAATGCTCGAGACAAAAGCACAGGAGCGGACTAGAAGAAATCTCCTGCACTTTTACTAGCTTGTTAGTTTAGCACTTTACCAGACTTTTTGAAGCAATTAATGTTGTACACAAGTGCTACCAGCACTAAATGTTCTACAAGGAAACGTTTCCAGTACTTAATGCCCAACCCTCCAGGCATGTCTAAAGGTTAGTTCCCTGTGCATTCTCCTATTAACCTCGTGAACTTGGGCATCCTGAGGCAATGTAGCAACTGCCTCATGTACACTGAACCCTCTCCTCTTACCCCCCCCCCCCCAACACTCAAGACTTGTGAGAGATGCACTTGTATATCCAAACTGGAAGCCACTCACTCTCCAGCCAAGACCGGAATAACTGGTCAAGAGGAAAAGGTCAAAACTTGCCCCGCACCACACGGAACACAGCCTTCCAGAACACACATCAGCATTGCCTTCCCATAAAAACCACACACCCACCTTCGTGGAGGCTCTCAAAATTCTAACCAAACAGCAGAGACCTCCAAGGCAGAAATGCACTAACACCACAACACTAATCAAGACACACACAACTCTCCTAAACAGTGTGCCACTCAACCAAAGCCCCGGAGGCAAAATAGCATTGTCCAACACACTAGTCATAGGTGACTCGATAATAGGCTGAATTAGGAGAAAGTAAGTGTCGGCTGCCTGACAGATGCCAGGATCCACGACAATGCACGCACTCAGGTGCCTTAACAAGAACAAATACGACAGTCATTGTACATGTGGGTTTGAATGACCAGAGACGTACCTCCCTGGACTACATGAAAAGAAACCTGGAGGAGCTCTCGGATTATGTAGCCCAGGCAGGTATGACCCTAGTCCTGAGCAGCATCCTATCATCACCCAGAATGATGCCACAGTACAAGCAGAAAATGATTGATTTCAACAATTGACCAAGTATCTGGTGTCATTCTAAGGGGATCCAGTATCTGTCTGGGACGACATGACTGACGGACCTCAATGCTTTGCCAGAGATGGCCTGCATCTGTCACCCCTGGGCTTCCAGATACTGGCCAAGGGTCTTGCCACCCCTATAGTACCTTTTTTTAAGCGGTGCTCCAAAGGCCAAATTACCACTGTAGCAGCTACAAACAAATGCAATTTGGAGCTCATGCTGCTCAACACTAGAAGTCTAAATCTCAAAATGCACTCGCTCGAAGTACTCCTTAAAATGGAGAACAGACATTTCTGCTGTAACAGAGACCTGGTTCAAGGCAGCAGAAAGCACCCCTGCAATACCAGGCTATAACTCATTCCACACCTTTCGGCCCCAGAACTTGGGCCGAAGCTCCAAAGGCGGCGGGGTTTCCATATTCATAAAGGATGCGCACACCTCCAGACTGGTAGCCCAACGTAACGGATCCGAGATGCTTCAGGTGCAGCTATAAGACAGCCTTGGAAATCCACAACCCTCCCACCCCTACCGCACCCCCCCAACAAAGGTAACCATCATAAGCTTCTCCAAAGCTAACTTTGGGCTCCTAAAAACAGAGGTGACCAACTTCACGGCACTCATGCAAATGGAAACCAGTTGCATGACCGCCAAATCATACACCAATGCACTGTACGAACACTTACACAAATGCATGGATCTCGCCATACCCAACAGAACTAAGACGCTGTCATAAAACAAACAAAAAAAAAGGAAGCCAATCTGGTGGTCTCCTGCCATAAACTCTACAACAGAAGGAGGGAACTGAAGCGTAATAAAGTGAAGTCCCAAGACTGGAAAACCTCCCTTATCAGCCTCAACAAATGGTTGAGATCCCTCATCAAATCCTCTAAAGGTAGCTTATGAAAACAGAATTGCAGCACATAACTATAGGCAGCCTTGTGGTTGTCTACTACGTAAAGAATCTCCATGGCAATACTCAGATTTGCTCTGAGCTACTACACAATGGTACTTCCTATACTGAGCCAAAAGATATTGCAAATATACTGACATATTTTTACCCCCCCCCCCCCATTACTGCTGCACAGGTTAAAACGGCACTGTCCAAGGCCAAGAATACAGCTTCTATGGGACCTGACAGTATCCCTGGCTGTGTTCTACATGAACTACAAAGTCAACTGGCACCTCACCTGTGCGCCCTGTTCAATCACAGCCTCAGCTCAGGATTTGTCCCTACCGAATGGCGCACTGCTACAGTCATCCCTCTCCACAAAGGAGCCGCATTAGCCCAACGAGTCTGATATGCAAAGCTGTGGAACGGATCATCATGGTCCCAACAAACAAGAATACAGGGAATCTCCAAACTCTGGATCCTATAGTCTAATTTTGTGAAGGGTAAATCACGCCTGCTCAACTTGAATTCTTTGAGTCAAGTCACCAGAGCGGTGGATGAAGGCAAGGTGGCTCACACAGCCTACCTTAATCTGGCCAAGGCCTCTGATACCATTCCCCACTAAGAAATCCTAGAAAAACTTACTAAGCTAGGCATGAACCCCTATATCACTAGGTGGGTTGCAAACTGGCTCACAGACAGAACCCACAGTGTGAAAATAGCTGACTCCAAGTCTGACTGCCGACCAGTCACGAGTGGAGTCCCACAACGTTCGGTCCTCTCATGTTTGGTATCTACTACTCTGAAGTCCAGGCTAAAGTTCGCAGATGATTGCAAGTTGGGAGCCATTATTAACTCCCCAAGTGATCATGACATCCTACAGAAAAGTCTCAATGAGACCAACGACTGGTGTCCATACCATGGCCTTAAGCTCAATGCCAAAAAAGGAGTCTTTGTCCCCTTTGGGAAAAACCCGGTTCCCTTGAATTGCCACATTGATGGTAGCCCACCGAACACAGAAGGTATTACAAGATATCTGGGAACACAGGTTGACACCAACCTCTTGACCACCACATTGCCACTGTGGTCAGAAAGCCCTATGTGGCGCATCTCATGACTACGGGTTTTGAATCCAGGAAGAAAGGTCACGGTTGCCCTCTACTCTTCCCTCATTAGGCCAATCAAGTACAATGCCCCATTTGGCATGTACCTCACTAGACACCTGCAACAACAGGAAAGGCCACAAAAGTACCTCACAAAGAGGATCCTAGGCTTTAAACACTTGTCCTATATGGACAGACAAAAAAACTATTCTCGACTTACAAAGCCATGTCTGACCTAGCTCTGTTAGAAATGCTTCATCTAAAGAAATCTGAATCCCTCCACACCACACCCTCCAGAGACCTCAACCTCATTACCACAATCAACAGAACATGCTGGAGGGACAGGTTCATAACCCAGAGACCGCCCATGCTATGGAACAGACTTCCAATACATGTCAAGCAGAGTACCTCACTGGCCCTCTTCAACAGGAATCTTGATGAGTGGATGGGAAATAGAAAAATCACCCCGGGGATCACTCCAGTGGCTCTACTCGACAGAGGCACTAGGAACTAAGGTTGGGTGGCATGATGCCAGAGGGCCATTAGCCTAGTACACACCTATGAACCTAAAATCAGTTGTATCTTGGACTTTAACCAGAGTCTGGTGTTGGGAGCAGATATGAACATGAAATAGACAAACAGCAACTCTGAAATTAGTGAACAAAGCACATCACATTTGTGAAACATGGTTTTGCAAGAAAAAATGGCTGAGCAATACTTGTTCACGTCATTAAACTTACAGGTGGACTACAAAGCATATACACCATTTTATATCAAATGTTTACGGACAACAGCATTCTATCATTAAATGCTCAACTTCTCTGTCCTTTTTCTCCCCATTTACTGTCCCTGCTATAAACAATACGGCATTTAAAACGTTAAATCGACTTTGTCCACTACAACAGTATGGTACTGTGGTGGTTTCACTTTCAAAAATTTTATCCTGTCCTGAAAGAGCTTGCTGTAGTCTCCAATTCACTGATGTCATCAAGGCCACTGAATACAGGTAGTTTTTGCTGGCCAATTCCATCCAGAAATTGACATCACCATGCAGTCTTATGGCTTTTCCCAGTTAAGAGGCCACCACAGCGGAACTCCAGTCCGCTAAAGACTGGCAGTGGATTTTTACAGTGCAGTGTTGCCAGCCCGACACCCAACCTTCAAAAGACGGCACACCCATTCACATATGCACCTACCTGCATGTCTTTAGACTTCCTTCAACCGCGGGGAGGACATGCAGACTTCACAAAAAAGCCAATCCAGCCGAGAATCGAATAGGAGAACCTCATGCTGTGAGGCGACAACACTAACTGCTGCACCACTGCTGTATCCTATTTACTTCTGTTATACCACATGAATTTCTGTTAAAAGTTTTGATAACAGATCAACATTGTAAATCAGACTTCCAACATGTTGCAGTCTTATTTACTTTCTGTACTCTACTTTTTCGTTGATCTTAATATGCCTAGCCATCTCTTTCAAGCAACTCTTCCCATAGATCATTTTCTTCTAAACTGAGGGCACATTCTTTCCTCCACTTCCTGCAGGGATTCTACATAAAGTTACAGATAGCCCTCCTGGGACATTCTTTTCAGCTGCATCCTGCGTCATCTGATGCTCTGTCATATGGAGTCATTGGCCCATCACTCCACAACATTGACTGTATCAGAGATACCACCGTTTCCTGTTCCTTCCCTTGCTGTGCAATTCAAACTGAACTTTTATAGTGGTTTCCTACTGAAGGCTCCAGAGTATCTCCAGAGTATCTCATGTGGAAAGTGATCATTTGCTTCCCATTCCACCTGTTTTTCCATAATTTGGGGACTCATTGATCCCTCATGCTGCGACATTACCTAAAATTTTTTCTATACTAAATCCTTCACTTCAAGTAATCCATATCAGTTTACATTTTTTTTAACTTCTCAGATAATAATCCTCTTTTCTACTCAACCCATTTTCTTTTTTGTATTGTGAAATTTTCTCTTCAAATATCCTTAGTGCTTTTTTGTATTAGTTTTGCTTTTTCCTTTGCATAAATACTCCACCATATTAAATCTGTCTTTCCTATAGCCATATTTCTTTTTCAGATGTCTAATGCTCCATCTGTTTATCCTCAATTCCGGGACTCATTGTCCCATGACACTGTGAAATAACCAGTGTTACTTTCTACACCAACTCCTTCACTTCACAGGTATTCCATAACTTCAGATTATATTTTACTTCTACTATTCTGTTCTACATTCCCCCCTTTCTGATTTTTTTTTTTTTTTTTTTTTTGGCGAAATTTTCCATACTTGGGTGTCTTTGCCTGCAATTCTCTTCAATACAAAAAGCAGCTCCAAAGACACTATCAGTTTAGCTTTCTCCTCTGCATAAATATTGCACCATGTCAAAATCACTTTTCCTTTCTTTTTTATACCCATCAAAACTCTAGGTTTTATTTACATTTTTGCACTTGTCTTTTTTCAGGTGGCCCATGGTTTCTTTGGCTGTGTAATGTTTTCATTGATATGTTGTAGCTTTTGACGGTTTCTCTTGTGCAAGTATTTTTCTTTCCCCTAACTTCTCTCATTTTTGTTTTTTTAATATCTTTGATCTGAAAATATGAAAATTCTAGGCTTCCTGCATAACAGTAATTCAAAGATAAGGAAGAAATTGTAAGTCAACTATTATTTTTATGACTTTTTGGCCCATCAGTTTTAGTGTTTGAGGACTACTACTACTACTACTCTCTGAAATGGTTATCCTCCTTGTGAGTATGGGCTAATCCCACTGTAGGAATGTTTCCACGTCTTGAGGATTCCACAGTATAATTTTTTCTAGTCCTGGCACCAATGTGTTTACCAGGATTTGGCTTTTTTTTAAAAAAAAAAAAATATATATATAAACAAGACTTGTGCACCCAGCTGTCTTATTTTTAATGCATCCTTCTCCATATTATGTAGTCTCGTTTCGGCTGTTCCCGGGTTAGGGGTCACCACAGCGAATCCCGTCTGCTGATTGGCAGTGGATTTTTACAGGGCAGAGTTGCCAGCCCAACACCCAACCTTCAAAGAGGACACGTCCATTCATGCACGCACCTACCTGCAAGTCGAACGTCACTTGACCTCTGGGAGGACATGCAGACTCCACACAGAAGGCGCTCCAGCTGAGAATCGAACTGGAGAACCTCTTGCTGTGAGGCGACAACGCTGACCACTGCAACTTTCATCCTTCTCCATAATATATGCTACATAAAACAGTCTAATTATTAGTGTTGTCTTGGTGAGATTTTGAGAAATCAGGGTCCACCACGTGAAGGTACTCACCAAGACTGAGGATGAATTCAGTTCCAGCAACACAACTCTCCCTTTCTTGCTGATTTAGTCTCTCCATTAGGCATACAGATCCCTTTCTGTTAATTACAAGGATTTTACTATCTAACTGTTCAGATATTTGGAGAATCACTTAGAAATTTCAGTCCCAGTGAAATTTTGGGAAAGAATTTTGCTGAGTCCTGTGATATGCAGTGAAATCTAGAACACTTTGGAGCTTTACCCGGAAAAGCCTCTACAATTTTTTCTATGCACCTCTAAAACCAAGTTGCTTTTATCCTGTGGTGCAAGGGGACCAGAACATTTGCAGCACACATGAGCAACAACATACTGGATGTGCTTATGCTAGTGTCAAAGAAGTTAAATGACTAGAAGTGGAAGCAGGAGGACACCCCAACAGTACAGGAAGCTCATACTCTTGTTGGACACGGAGGAACTAGAACCAAGGTGGGGTATCAGAATGTTATACAATAACGCATCCAAGTAACTAGACACCACATTTATACCACCAGGATAAACAGATGTAAGTAGTCCACCTATACTGACATTTATCGAAAAGTCTTCAAAGTGATGCTATGTATTCTTATTTATAAAGGGTAGGTAGAAAGTAGATGTTAAATTTGGGGTTATATACCATTTGTGTTTCAGATGTTTAAGACTTTTTTCTGAAGTTGCTTGTTGCGATAAAAAGCTATTTCACAGGTTAAAAAAAATATACATATATATATATATATATATATATATATATATATATATATATATATACACATACACACATACATATACATACATATACACACACATATAAATATATATGTATATTTATATATGTATATTTATATAAATATACATATATAAATATACATATATATATATATATACATATATAAAAGAGACATACATATATGTATATGCATATATATGACATACTCCTCTCGTCACATGACACAGATTGCCATCCATCTGCCATCCATCTGAAGTTTCGACAAAGTGATAGGACCTTGTTGCATGGCCTTGTTGAACATCCATGACAACAGTTTTGCTCAGAAGACAAAACTGTTACTTGCTTGTCCAATTATTGTTCTGCTCACCGTCTGTACACCGGCATCTCAGGCACTCTATGTAACTACTAGCATACCACTTACGGTAACAATTCATGATGCTATATTATAACAAAACACACAGGGGCAGCTCGTGGCATCGGACTGCCAGACTGCAGCCCCCTCAAACTAAAAATTAAAAAAAACAAAAACATTTTTCTTTAAATTTAGGACCCTGTCTATGCGCATGCTCAAGGCAGTCCGGCAGTCCCCATAGAGGGACACAAGGAGAAGTCTGTGCACTTTTAAAGTGCACAGACACGCTGGGAGTATGTATCGCGTCTGGACTGCAACAGCAGCAGTCAGAACAGTCTCATCGGGATGGAGCTTTTACTTGGGATCTCGTCGGGAAGGAGCTTTGCTGGGATCTCGCGGGTCTTTGTGAGTATTGCGCGGGCAGGATATGGTATGGAGAACAGACAGGTAAGTGTATGGTGCATTTTACTTTATGTGTTGGTGCTTTTAACTTGATAGAGTTGTGTGTGTGTGTTAGCTGGTGCTTTTAACTGGATAGAATTGTGTGTGTGTTAGCTGGTGCTTTTAACTGGATAGAGTTGTGTGTGTGTTAGCTGGTGCTTTTAACTGGATAGAGTGTGTGTGTGTGTTAGCTGGTGCTTTTAACTGGATAGAGTGTGTGTGTGTGTTAGCTGGTGCTTTTAACTGGATAGAGTGTGTGTGTGTGTGTGTGTAAATGCCCCAGGTGCTCATGGTGGTGTGGTAAAGAATACCTCAGGCTTGAACCCTGTACCCTGTATGCAGGTGTTAAAGACTTGAGTTCCCTACCCACCACCATTTGTAAAAAAATTGCAGATTTTTGCCTCATATTTGATCTGATCTGTTCCTCATAATATCTGTGGTTTGTAAATGTTGCAATGCTTGATATTTGATGGTGTAGTAGTAGCATTGTTGCCTCACAGCTGCAGGTTCTCAGGTTTGATTCTTGGCTGGGGTTCCTTCTTTGTGGGGTCTATCTTCTCCCTGTGTTTGTGTGGGTTTGCTTTTGTGTCCTCCCATGTTAGAAAGACATGTCTGCATTATTTCTTCCTGGGCCTCTGCTGAAAATTGTTTTTTTGTTCCAAGTCAGACTGTCCTGATTAACAAATGTTAAATAAAATTGACAGGCATTTGAATTTCAGACTTCAGGTTTCTGAATGTTTAATTCCTTGCAGATTTGATGGTGCAGTGGTAGTATTGTTGCCTCACAGCTATAGGTTTTCTGGTTTGATTCTTGGTTGGGGTGGCTTCTGTGTGGTGTCTGCATCTCCTCCCTGTGTTTGTGTGGATTTGCTCTGGTGCCCTGCCATTTCACAAAGACGTGTCTGCAGTATTAATCCCTGCATCTCTGCTGAAAATTGTTTTTGTTCTGTCCGCAGTAAAACTGACCAGCATTTGAATTTCAGACTTCAGGTTTCTGAATGTTTAATTCCTTGCAGATTTGATGGTGCAGTGGTAGTATTGTTGCCTCACAGCTATAGGTTTTCTGGTTTGATTCTTGATTGGGGTAGCTTCTGTGTGGAGTCTGCATCTCCCCCCTGTGTTTGTGTGGATTTGCTCTGGTGCCCTGCCATTTTACAAAGACGTGTCTGCAGTATTAATCCCTGCGTCTCTGCTGAAAATTGTTTTTGTTCTGTCCGCAGTAAAATTGACCGGCGTTTGAATTTCAAACTTCATGTTCTTCAGAATACATAGTAGCACAACCTTTTTTTCTAGCAATTTTCTAAGTTTATAAGATGAATATTTTAAATTTGTCCCTATTTTTGGGACTGTATTCCCCCATTATTGGCTTTGTCCAGGTTTTTGTGCTAAGGTTGACAGCTATGGCAAGAACTGAATTCACTGAATATGGACTGTAGAATTGTGCATATTTACTGATAAAGGTGCACTGTAGAATTGTGCATATTTACTGATAAAGGTGCACTGTAGAATTGTGCATATTTACTGATAATGGTGGACTGTGGAATTGTGCATATTTACTAATAATGGTGGACTGTAGAATTGTGTATATTTACTAATAATGGTGGACTGTGGAAGTCTGAGTAGACTTTTATGATAAATGTTCTCAACTGGGCAGTTTTGCCATTATGGGTGCATATGGTTTGTTTCATTGCTTACTGGAAAAATGTTCAAAACAAATTTAAAACACCCTCTAACAAGTGTACTGTATTGTACAAGGAATATAATTTTAGTACAATGAGGAAGGTGTATCAAAGAGCACATGTATGTTTCATATGCAAGGGGCCTATGATTCAAAACAGCCCAAAATTAATCTTTATCTGCCACTGGCAAAATGCATTTTCTTTGAATGTGGGTTTCAATGCTGTTTCAATGAATGTGAGTTTCAAGGGCAGAGAAGTTTTAATGCTAAGTTTTCATTGTGAGACTGCATTGCTTTGTTTAACAGATGACTTAATGTTTGTGCTGTAAAATACAAAATAAAACTTTCAAATGAAGTCCAACTCATCATTGAAGTAAAGCAGTATGCACATTAGTGTTTATGGTAAATGGAGTGAAATAGCCAAGTAATGGTTCATTGGAATGGCTGCAGAGGCTCCATTCAACCATTATTTTGTCGGGGGGGGGGGGGGCAGCAAACTCAGACAGGCCCAGCTGAACTATACCTCCCAACTGTCCAGATTTTCAAAGAATGAATAGATTTTTGCTTCTTATTTTTGGTTTGTTCATAAAATTTGTAGTTTTAATTCCTAAATGATTTGCCAGAAGTCACTAAATAATAAGTTTCAGACTTCATAAAAATGCATGTTAAAGTAAGAGCCGTTCTATCAACTGTCTCAATTTATACAAGAGCAATTTTTAGTACTGTTTATATGTGCCCCCAATATATTTGGCCTTGTTCAGATTTACTGCATTAACAGGTTGAGAGGTACATGCAAATAAACTGCTTTATAGAATTAGGCATAGCCAACCTCTCAACTGTCCCCAATTTTTGGCTCAAAATGTTGCTCTTCCCCCCTAATAATCCCTCCGCAAAATAGCAATTTTTGGAAGAAAACATGGAGGGTTTACAATTAAGAAATAACTGTAATAATCAAAGTTATAGATAACTTGAAATGCATGTAGATTCTTTTATTTTGTCAGCTGCTCAAGGTAGCAGTACTAATATTAAAGTGTCCCTTCTTTGACAGGTAGCAGCTGTAGTGTGTGTCTATTTTATGTTTTTGCATCACATTTTTGGTCCATTTTTCATAAAATTGTGTTTTTTGGCAAATTAGTGACAAATCACTAAAGACTGAAGTTAGAAAATGACAGACATTTGAGTTTCAGATTTTATACCCCTCAGAAAATTCATGCTAATGTAAGCCTTATTCTATTATCTTTCTAAGTTTATTAGAGCAATATTTAAAAATTGTCCTTATTGTTGGGCCTTTGTCCCACTTCTGTGTATGGCTTTGTCCAGATTTCTTGCTCTTGAGGTTGAGAGGTATGACAAATGTGTCAGGGCCATCACAGTCAGCCAGAGAGATTTCAAATTGTGACATGCTTGTTGCACCCCACTCCCCCATGTAGTGACTCTGGATGTGTCCAAGCAAGGCAAGGAGTAGTTGCATCTACCTTGGATGGGGAGGACACACTGCATAAGTACTACAGTGGCTTTTCATCTGTCCTTGATTTTGCAGAATGGTCTGGTTTCTGTCATATTTTTGTACTGTTGATTTATGCTTATTACTCAGATTTATGCTTATTACTCAAAGTGCCTGTTGCTCTGTGTTTAAGTAGCAATGCTTTAATGACCATAAGGTAAGCTTGTCTGACATCGTAAGATGCAAGTAAGCTTTAATAAGCATACTGTTAAAGAATTGCCAACATTGAAAGCCTTTCTGTTGCCATGCATAGAATAGTTGACTAGATAATGTATAAGCCTTGGGTATTAAAGGACAGGATTCCATTATTTTAAAAAGCTCATTACACTTGTTGGAGACTTCCAGTCATCTCTACAGACTTTACCCGTAAACTAAACAGAATGCCAATCATGTGTGGTCCATAACCTGTACAGTAATCCTTTAAGCAATGTATCTTGAGCTTGTTTCTTGTTTGCTTTTCATTTTTAACTTTTATCATGTTTTCCCCATGAAACAAGTTGTCAGGCAGCAGGTCTTTTTTGGATAAGAAACATTTTTACAAGTGGGAAGCATCACATAGATTTCTACTTTCAGATGTTGCTTGGTACTTTAATAAAGCTGAATATATTATAATTAGAACTGCAGTGCAAGGAGAAGTGGTTTGAGTTGAGTGCTTCTGGTTTTTCTTATACTTGATTTTGACTGGCATTCCAGTAATGTATTTAAAAAGTAATTTATTTTTTCATGCCTCACAACCTTTTGTTTCCATCTAGATATTAAGTAAGCCGTCATGCAGCCAATGCATTGAAATATTTTTATTCTTCTACACTTATTTTTGTCTTGATTGGACTTTCATAATGATGGTTTGCCACCCAGGGCAGCGTATTTAATTAAAGTTAGTTTTTTGTGGTTTTGTGCATAGCTCCTCCCCTTTATGGTTGACCACACCCCTTCCCTTTGACCCCACCCATTCAGCGTCTCCTGCAGCCCCCCTGTGATTTGAAGTCACCAGCCGCCACTGAAAACACATTCTTCATTTAAGAAAACTTCCAAAAGCTATTTGTGGTATAATACACAGCTGCAAGTAGCACTGCATATTTTGTTTGTGTATTAGTTATTAGATACCAGTTTCCCCATCCTCAAGTAACCCCCACTCCCAAACTATACTGTCATACTATCCACCAAAACAAGTTCATGCATTCCATTATTAACATCTCCCAGTCATGGCTCCAGCAAGAGGGCAGACAACCAGGATCTCATACACCCTGCAGGAAGTTTAAATGTTTCTACAGTTCTCCATCTGCTCACCCTCACTGAGCTACGCTGTCAATGTGCACTTCCATACAACAGTGATACTCTATTAAACTGTGTTTACCTACTGTCATAGTTTGTGCTTCTGAGCCCACTCCTGCATATGAGCAACAATTCTTTGACTTCTCCCAGAGAGTGCTCCTGCAGCAAGACAAAACCAACACTTTCCCCAAAGATAAATGACTCTACATAGGCCAGTCATTGCCCACCCCTCTCCAGCCAGCTTTTCCAGTGCCTGTGCTGCTAACCTAAGCCAGGCCATGGGGGGGCAACAAGGTCTCCACAATTTCGTACACAGAAAGGTGTATTAAGTCAGAATACAGCTGAAAATTAGAAGTTATGTACCTACCATAACGTTCCATGTTAGTTGTCTTCTTCTCGCCTTCTTTCTTGCTGGATGGGTTCGGAGCCGATCCTCGGCTCCGACTCGGCCACTCTAAAAGCTCGAGAGCTAGTTTCACCGGCTCGAGGCTCCCCTATATCCCACAATGCTAGGCGGTAACTTCCTCAGATCTCGTTTGAAAGCTAATACCAGCAATAAAATTCCATAAGGAACAAAAACTCTTCTAGGTCTGTCCTGGCTAGGGGGAAGGAGGGTGGGACGCAAGAAAGAAGGCGAGAAGACGACAACTAACGTGGAACGTTATGGTAGGTACATAACTTCTAAATGTTAAGTTGTCAATCTCTCCTTCATTCTTGCTGGATGGGACCGCGTCCCTAGCACCTCGTCCCGGGTGGCCTATCGGAACAGACTCTTGAGTACAGTGGAACCAAAGTTGGCCCGGTCTCTAGAGGCCAGGTCCAACTTATGAGAAATGAAGGTATGGGGAGAAGCCCAAGTAGCTGCAGAACAAATCGAATCAATAGGCAGCCTATCTTGGAAAGCTACCGAGGTGGCTAAAGCTCTAGTTGAATGAGCCCTGGGTTTGGATGGCAACCGTTGATGTCTTATTTCATACACTAGGGTAATCAACGAAGTGAGCCATCTAGAGAGAGAGACTTTAGAGACTGGAAGGCCATTCTACCTTCTGCATAAGAAACAAACAGTTGGTCAGATTTCCTGAATTGTTTGGTCCTATCTAGATAGTACCTAAGCTGGCGGTGAATATCTAAACTGTGCAACTTTTGTTCTGACCTAGTCGAATAATTTGGGAAGAACACAGGAAAGCTCAGTGCTTTGATTCAAATTTGCCAATGAAGCTACTTTGGGCAAAAAAAACGGGTTAGTACGCAAGGAAACCATGTGTTTATGAAATACCAGATAAGGGGGTCGACTACACAGAGCATGGAGTTCAGAGACTCTTCTAGCTGAGGTGATAGCTACTAAAAAGATGGTCTTCCAGGAAAGTAATTTCATAGAACATGAAGCTGCAGGTTCAAAGGGGGGAAGAATTAAGGATGCCAGAACCAAGTTGAGATCCCATAGAGGAGGAGGATCTTTGATGGGTGGTTTGAGTAGAAAAACTCCCTTTAAAAAGGCCTTGCAGAGTTTGTAAGACATGATAGAGGACTCTGAGACTCCAACATGAAAGTTCGAAATTGCAGCCAATTGAACTCTAATGGTAGAAGGGGAAGAGCCAGCATGGAAGAGTTCGGCTAGAAAGTCTAGAACTGTTTGAATAGGAGCAGTGAAAGGATCTATGTTCTTTGACTGCGCCCAAAAAGAAAAAAGTTTCCACTTGCTATGATAAATCTTCCGAGTGGAAGATTTATGAGAGGCATCTCTGAGTGAGATATCAACGGAAGCCTGGCTAAGGTCGGAATTGGAGGAACCAAGCTGTGAGGTTCAGAGAGGGCAGGGAGTGGTGCAACTGACCCGACTGATGGGTCAAAAGGTCTGGAACTGGGTCCAGATGCCAAGGTTGTTCCAATAGATAACGGTGGAGGAAGGGGAACCAAATTTGTCGAGGCCAGTAAGGGGCAATGAGGATCATAGAAGCTTCCTCAGCGATGGCTTTCTGTATGAGCTGGGATATCAGTGGGAAGGGGGGGGGAAGGCATAGAGAAGTCCCCGGGGCCAAACGTGCACTAGAGCGTCTCTGCTGGGATGGCCTGGTTGGGGAAAGAGGGTGAAAAAATTGTCGCACTTGCTGTTTTGGGGAGTAGAAAAAGGTCGCAGCAAGGCCTGCCCCACTTTCGAAACACTTTCTCCAACACGGAGAATTCAGAGACCACTCGTGAGGCATGAGAATAGCTCTGCTCAATTTGTCCGCAATCACATTGGACTTCCCGGGAATGTGCGTTGCTAACAGAAATCGCTGAGAAGAGATCGCCCATTGCCATAGTCTGAGTGCCTCTCGACATAGGGGGTAAGACCTGGTTCCGCCTTGTTTGTTGATGTACCACACTACAAACATGTTGTCTGTTTGGATTGCTATAGTTCCTATGGGAAGAGAGTCTTGTAGGGCTTGCAACGCTAGAAGCACTGCTCTCATCTCTAGAACGTTTATGTGCAAGTGGCACTCGAACGGTTGCCACATGCCCTGGACTGTCCTGCCCTGGAAATGCCCCCCCCACCCGATCAGGGAGGCGTCCGTTGTCACTGTAGCAACCGGAGGGGGAAGGACAAAAGGTCTCCCTAGAAGGAGCCGAGGGGATGAGATCCACCAAGAAAGATGACTCTTGCACGATTGAGTTATCCGAATAGGATGGGACATTGGAAGGCTCTGATAAGACCATTGTGTGAAGAGCATCCATTGTAAAATCCTCATATGGAAGCGGGCTAATGGTAAGAGAGGGATGGCCACAGCCATAATTCCCAAGACTTTCAGGATCTGTCTGGCCTTGACTTTGTTGTTCTGTAAAAGAAGAAACACCTGTTTGTGAATGTCTGCTCTCCTCTGCTCTGAGTCTGGCTGACATCTTGACTGTGTCTAGATTTGCGCCTATGAAAGTAATAACACGACAAGGCGACAAGACAGACTTTTCGTAGTTTATTGAGATGCCTAGTGCCGGACGTGTGAAAGGTGTAGTCTCTGGTGAGGAGTAAGAGATGCCTGGTGGGGGCTGTAAGGAGCCAGTCGTCTAAATAAGGAAACACCTAGAATCCTTGACGTCTCAGATGAGAAGCTACCACTGCCATGCATTTGGTGAACACTCGGGGGGCTGTAGCGAGACCAAAGGCCAGGGCTCTGAATTGAAAAGGACTGGTTCCCAGCCTGAAGCGGAGAAATCTCCTGGAGCGTCGATTCATTTTGATGTGATAGTACGCATCCTGATCTATAGAGCACATCCAGCTGTCCCGTTCCAAAAGGGGAAGATTGGACTGCAGCATGACCATCCGGAACTTTGTTTTCTTGACAAACTTGTTCAAGTTGCTGAGATCCAAAATGGGTCTCCAGTCCCCTGTGTTCTTTGGAACCAAAAAGAATTTGGAGTAGGTTCCGGATCCTACCTGGTCTGCTGGCACTGGTTGAATGGCTCTTTTTGCGAGCAGCTTTGAAATTTCTAATGCTGCTTGTTCCCTTTGACTGGGTGGAATGTCTGGAAGGGATTTGTTGGACAGCTTCAGAACGAAGAGAAAGGGAATTCTGTAACCTTCGGAAATGATAGACTGTACCCACTTGTCTCGAGTTAGGGATAGCCAGGCTTTTGGGTACAGTGACAACCTTCCCCCGACTGCCTCCGAAGGTGGACAGTCAGGCAACACCTCAGGGATGCTGAAAGGGCTTGTCGGAAAAGGATTCTCGATTGCCCTGATTCTGCGGGCCCCCTCTGCCTCTGGGGCAGTGTCTACCATTGTTGTTGCCCCCTCTGCCTCTGGAGGGGAATCGACTCTGTTTCCGGAACCACATCTTTCCCCCCTTCTGACCTTTGGGGTAAGGTCTAGAAGGAGTAGAAAAACGGACTCCGACGGCAGAAAGAGTTTTGCCATCAGTCTCGCACCTAGTCAAGGTTTCCTTCACTTGAGGACCAAAGAGGGATGATCCATCAAAGGGGGAATTAGTGAAGGACGCCTTAAAGGGGTCCACAAAGTTACAAAGCCGCATCCAGGCGTGCCTACGCAAGGCTACACCTGTACCTGCTGCTCTACTTGCTCCATCAGCTGCATATGAAAGGAGGCGCATGGAGGAGTTGGTGATAGAATTAAGGGTAGCCAGCTGCGAGTTCATCCTATCCTGAAAACCCGCAGCTGTTGGGTCCTTCAGCATTTCACTCGCTTCCTTGAGTAAATCCCTCTGAAGTAGAGGGAAATGGCACAGGTAATTCAGCGATTTCATTGTAAAGGTCGCTGACTAGAACATCCGCTTCCCGTACCTGTCCATCGACCTAGACTCCTTGTTAGGAGGATGAACAGGTACCGAAGGATCAGCTAGCTCCTTCTTGGTAGCTGCAGCCACCACCATAGCATAAACAGACGCCCTTGGTCAGAAATTCTTTGTCTTTGGGGGCCGTGATAAACTTAGATGGTCTCCTGGGGGTGGGTTCCGCTGAGTCAGGAGCCGCCCAAGCCTTCTTTGCCACCACTTGCATAAGGGGGTCAAAGGGAGGGGACACCCAGGAGGTGGAAGGGCGAGAGCCAAACGCCTCAAGGTACACTGATTCATCCTCTGAAGGGTTGAGGGCTGGCCAATTCCCCCTCTGTTTTAAGATTTCAAGGATGTCTGCAAAGGAGACATCTTCAGAGGGGGAACGAGGGGAACCTTCAGAATCCTCTAAATCAGAGTCAGAGGTGACAGACTCGGGGGAGTCAATGTGCTTCCTCTTATACTGCCTCTTCCTAGGGGGCTCTCCTACAGGATCAGGAGAGGCCTCTGAAGAGGAGGAGATCCCCACAGGGGAAAGTTGAGGAGCTGGCTCTCTACGGTCGGGGACAAGAGAGTGAGTAGACATCACCGGAGGCACCATGGAGGAAAGGGCAGAAGGAGCCGACTGTGGATTAGAACCAGGTTCTAACACGCTCCTCATGACCTCAAAGGCACCCCTGTCAGGCAGAGCCGGAGGTCTCCGTTCCGAAAAACTGAAAACCTCCCCCAGCACCGACAGTGATGGCTCCGAGGCCGATGTCGGAGCCGAACTCAACAGCGCAGAAGCACCGAGAGGGAGAGCGGGGTCGGACAAGGGTCCGATGCCACTCGCCCCCTTGGAGCAGACGAGGGAAGTCCGGCGCCGAGATTCTTCCAAGGAAGAAATCTGAGCCGACGACGGAACCGAAGACAAGGGTATCGGTTCCGACGCCACCACAGTCTCGGGTCCAAACCGCCCCGGCTCCGAACTCAAAAGAGTCAGAGGAGGAATATTTTGAGTGGTGGGAATAGTCTTAGACTGCTGAGTCGGACTTTGAAGCATTTGGGCTAATGCCTCGGACTTAAGAAGTCGACTCACTACTCTTTGAAGGTCGTGGTCCGATAACCTGGAAGACCTAGAAGAGTGAGATCTATGGCTCCGTTCAGACAGCAAAGGTGAAGCTGGAGTCGAATGAACGGAGCCGATAGATGGGGAACGGGACCTCTTCTTAGTTGTCGGCTCCGACAGTTTTATCGGAGCAGACTCGGTTATGTCTTCCTCGGCTCCGGCCGGAGCAGAGGACAGCACAGGTACAAGCATTCGAGATTCATCGGCTCCGGCCGGAGCCGATGTTCGAATGGACTTAGAGCCCCCAGAGATCGGCTCAGAGGCTGGAGCCGAAGGTCTGGAGGACTTCGAGGGTCTCCCCGATGACTGAGTGGAGGGACCCTCAGGCTTTAATAAGCCTCTGAGGATTCATTTATTTTTTCGCTCCTGCAGGACTCTAGGGCTGAAACCATGGCAAACAGCGCATGAGTCCTGCAGGTGCAAAGGTCCCAGGCAGTACACACAAGAAGTGTGACCGTCTGTCAGAGACATCTTCTGACAGCACGAGTCACACTTCTTAAAGCCTGAGACCTTTGATTCTTTGGACATGTCCAAAGAGGAAATAAAATGTAATCACAAACACACACACACACCAATTACACTTTAAAATTAATAAACTTTAAATTAAAACTTCCAAGGTTTAAACTAAAAATTTTCCCTACAAACACAGACACTCCAACTACCAAGGGAGGGAGGAGAGGGCCTAAAGGCCAAGGGAAAGGTTAGATAATTTAGGATAGGAAGATTGGTGAAAAAATTAACTAAAAGGGATAAGGTATTTAACTAAATAAAGTTATAAAAGGGAGCTAACTTAAAAGGGGTTTCTGATTGACTAAACTTGTCAAAAAGTTTAAACTAACCTGAGCCGATTGAAAAAAGCACCTCGATCGCGTAGCGGCAAACGAGATCTGGGGAAGTTACCGCCTAGCATTGTGGGATATAGGGGAGCCTCGAGCCGGTGAAACTAGCTCTCGAGCTTTTAGAGTGGCCGAGTCGGAGCCGAGGATCGGTTCCGAACCCATCCAGCAAGAATGAAGGCGAGATTGACAACTTAACATTGGTTAATTTAATTGCATTACAACCAACCCAGCTCACAAATGTTTTTCTGTATTGATGACTGCATTCTTTTAGGCACACCGTTACTTCCAGCTTACAGCAACAAACACAGGAAAATAGAGAAATAAACCAACAATCATGGTCCTATTTACATGGGCAAGGAGTACAGACGAATGAATCGGCATGCAAACTCAGAATAATGCATCTGTTAATAGTAGATGGTCTTGTCATGTACATTCAGCGCTACTACTGCTTTGGTCAACAAAAGATGAAGGCTGCTCGATCTTATAGATAGTTTAGTTTTAGAGTCAGGAAAGTACAAAGTCTTTACCATTATGTGAAAAAGCCACCCACTAAAGCCAATGAAAACACTTTATTAAAGCCTTAACCCCAGATAGCCCACAATCCTTTGTTACTTTCATTGACATTCTGCAGACATCCAACAATACCTGATTTTCATGTGTACAAACTGTTTTTATCAAGAAAAGCAAACTGTCAAATGTTTTTCCAGTTCTACACATATGTAGGAGGTAACCTAGGAAATTGTAATTTCTGTACTTCGCTTGTCTACTTCAAATGCTTACTAATTTCTCATCATCCCATCAGGTAGCCCGACTTTTTTTTTTTTTTTTTTTTTTTTTTTTAAATAAAAAAATTCTTATTTCCTCACCAACAATATTAAAGGATTCTTTAGTTCCTTATTAAAAAAAATTACTTTCAGATGGCTGATCTTTTAGCATTCTTCATGCCAAGCAAGCCTTACCACCTGTTCTGGTATCACATATGACCAACGTCTATGAAAAATGACAGACTAAACCACAGGGTAAAATGCATACGTTAACAAGTCACTTGGCCTGCATTGCCACAGAACAAATTTGTGACTTCATTTCTTCATGCATTTGTCAGGATGGCAAGTTAACTTACACTGCATGCCTCATTCAGTTTCTCTCATAGTGCACATTTGCCTCCACTGAATAACTCAGTTTCACATGACTGTGATGGTACAATAGCAAGTGAAACACAATGCGACTCTTAGAAGGCACCCCGCTTAGGTTGCAAGAGAGCAGATGTTAAGGAAAGCAAGATAAAGGCTTTTCAGTCCGAGGAGCTGACATGTAATGAAAGCCAAAACGGACCACTTTAAAATATAAGCAGACAGCATGGTAGGCAGGGTAAAATCAATTTAAAGCAACTATTTTTAAGAAAAAAACTAAAAGGTTGCTACTTACCAGCGTACATGGATAAAAAGAGATACAAGATTCTATTTAAGAAATAAGAACACATTATTAATACAGACACGGTAGGGTACATAAAAAAAAACAAAAAAAGAAACAGACCACACAACACATCCCACCAGTAATCATCAAAAAAGCCATTTCCAAGCCCTTACAGCAAAGAGCTAAAACAGAATGCAGAAATGTAATTTAAGTGTTGTGGTTACTTTAGAGCTCTACTTGACAGCCAACTGTATAGCTTTAACTGAAGGACCATCAACTGTATCTGAAGCTTTTCGGACTAGGATTTTATGACCTCTGTACAATCTAAATAAGCAGAAATGCACATCTCTCAACTTCTTATACCAAGAAATCTGCACAAAGCCACAAATAATTTGTTTACCTGGAAAGTCGAACTTGGAATGAAGCCAACTGTCAGCAGATGCCCAGGGAGAACCACTCAAGACGCATGACTGAAATGTGGGGGGCAAAGTCCCAAACATAAGGACACTTAAGTTTGTAAGAAAATTAAAAAAAAAAAAAAAAAAGCAAACAGGTTTTGCATTAGCATGAATTTTCTGAAGGACATGAAGTCTGAAACTCAAATACCTGTCATTTTCTGACTTTAGTCCTCAAGGACTTGCCAGTTATTTGCCAGAAAGATCACACATTTTAGGAGAAACAGACCAAAAATATATGTGGCAAAAATCTGGGCAGTTCAGACTTATGGAAATGCATCTTATTTGTGAAGAAAATTGTAGATAACCTCAAATAATGCCAGACGTAGGCACATGTTAGACTACATGCCTAGCTATATTGCTTTACAAAATGCATGTGCAACACTATGGTTTATTTTTTAAAATTACTTTGTGCTCTTCAGAGACAGAGTATAAAACATTTAAAACTTCATTAACAGGCAGTTTAGTAAATAAAACAAACTGAATTACAATAGAGTATGTTGGTTGTTGGTCTTCAGCTTTTCCCGGTTAGGGGTTGCCACAGCAGAACTCCGGTCCGCTAATGATTGGCAGTAGATTTTTATGGTGCCAAGTTGCCAGCCCGACGCCCAACCTTCAGTGAAGGGACGCCCATTCACGGTCTTTCGGAGGCCACTCGACCGTGGGGAGGACATGCAGACTCCACACAGAAGGCACCCCAGCCGAGAATAGAACAGAACAGGAGAACCTCTTGCTGTGAGGCAACAACGCTACCGCTGTACCAACGCTACCACTGTACCACCGCAGCTTGCAGAATATATGAAGAACTTATAAGATGAGCAAGGATATTTCTGTATTAGAATTAGAGGCAACTAGGAAAGCAGGTAGACCAAAAATTCTGATAAAGTGGGCCCCATGGCTTTAAGCAATTGAGTTTAATGGGTAGTGGAAATAAACAGCATAACAGTGTAGTGAAAAAAAGGCTAATGCATGCACATGTACTACATGTGATAATGTGGGTTAGGTGCGACTGAAAGCAGATTAACCTGTCCTAACCCACATTATCACATGTAGTACATGTGCATGCATTAGCCTTTCTTTCACAACACTGTTTTGCTGTTATTTCCACTACCCATTAAACTCAATTGCTTAAAGCCATGGGGCCCACTTTTTCAGAATTTTTGCTCTACCTGCTTTCCTGATTGCCTCTAATTCTAATACAGAAATATCCTTACCTCATAAGTTCTTCATACTTAGGGACCTTCTGTTTTCCATTTCCTAGTCATAACCTTAAGTGGAAACATTAATGTATAGAACACAGGGTTATGCAACGATTTCACATGGCTTTCCTCTGTTAGCACTATCCTAAATAACTCCATAGCAAATTCCTTTTCACTCCCCCGTAGCTTACTACATATTTCTCCAATTTCCAGTTTTAATTCTGTCAGATTCTAACAAGTCTCTTCTCACATCAAGAACTAACGTCTATTGCCAAATATACTGGAGCCAGTGATAAGGAGGTATTAGGCATTGTGCGGCTGTGTGTGCGCGCACGGGTGTGTGGTGGCACCACCTTTTTAATCTTCCTGAATTAGGAAAGGACCTACAGCTACTGCTTGTCCAAGACTGTGAACCTCAAGTTCTCTTTCCCATTCTTTGATATTTCCCTGTAAATTTCCTCATCCCGTCTCAATATTACATTGCAAGTCCTAACAACCATTTAAATTAATGCTACAGCATAACAAACCTGGAAAGAGTGGCTCAAAATTAGAGCACAAAACACATTTCAACTTTTCAGGCATCTAAAATAGGGCAAAATACTTAATAAAATATGACAAAACATAACATCCTCCAAAACAAAAACCCACAACTCTTAGACAGCAATAAAATCTTTATATCCAGGCCAAATTACCACCCTCACCCTTACATCCAACAATTCTGATCAATTCCTGCACAATTTAACAACTATTTTATACAGACTATATTGTTCCTCACTAACATTCTACTACCCTCTCAGTACTAGCAGCCTCTGCTAAATGTCCTCAGCTATTTGACTTCAAACCAGTGCCTACCTCCACCATAAAACAAAAAAACTCTAAGTTAAAACCAACCACCCAAACTGCTGACCAACACCCCTCAGATTACTTAAAAATGGCTGCAGATGCAAATGCTTTTCCAATCTCTATATCGATAAACAGATCTACATCTGAAAAATACATTCCTTCCATCTGGAAAAATCATTATACCTTTACAAAACAGTGGTACATCTGCAAGGTTTAATGACTACAGGCCCATTGCAGTCCTTTCCT
This sequence comes from Protopterus annectens, assembly GCF_019279795.1. Taxonomy (NCBI): domain Eukaryota; kingdom Metazoa; phylum Chordata; order Ceratodontiformes; family Protopteridae; genus Protopterus; species Protopterus annectens. The sequence continues at coordinate 1,481,468,030 of NC_056743.1, read as the reverse complement.
CCCATCAAAAATACTAGTAGAAGTGGAGCATGAATACATTTTATCATCTAAATTCAAATAATTTGCGGTTGGAAACGCAGCATGATTTCAAACCCCACCACAGCACAACCACCATCCTCCTTCACTTCAACGGTATAAACCAGCATAGGAACTCTTCTACAGGTCTCTCTCTCTATACTCCTTACCTTAGTATCTTAATTATCTGTCTGGAAGGTAGCGAGCAGTCAGAGGCAACAGGACATCTCTTCCAATTGCCATAGGTGTCCTTCAGGGCTCTAGTGTACTAGGACCAATCATTTTTAATTTTTTTTCTATAAACGAGCCCCACACTGCCATACACTGAGCAAATCTAGAATATACATAATTGACTTCAATATGTACAGCCCCCACTTTGACAGCTAGGGAAGTTAGATGTGAAGGGAGATGGAAGATGAGATCGTACAATTCACACTTCACAAAAGACTGCAGTTTAGCCATTCTAAAAAGCATCAGCAGTAAAAAGCATTTTGAAAGTCTGTTCTGTGGCATTCGCACAGTTTGTTTTAAGCAATCATTGAACGACATGGAAATTTGTTTAAAACTAACTGAAAGACAGCAGTGTATACATGTAAAATCAAGGCAGTGACAAGAGCTTTAGGAAGAAAGAGGCCTGCATGATGCAATGTGGGATACCTAGAGGAAGACTAAACAATCAGAATTACTTCCAAGATGCCAGACCCCACGTGGTCAGACTCAAATTATGTATACAAATATTTAAAAACCTGTAAATAGCCCCAGAGTTGTGTTAAAATGTAGGAAACACCAAACCATGATGAAATAATCATTTTTTTTTTTAATATGTGGGTGCGGTTCTCTGTTAAGTAAAACAATTTTTGTTCTTAGTATTTGTATAAAACATTTCATGATATAAACTGCATGCTTAACAAGTAAAAGTTTTCTGTAGTGAGTAGTCAAGTATTTTAAATGGGGGGGGGGGGGTCCTTTTCAGTGACCGTGGCATCTGTTAAAGATAGTAAACCACCAAATACTTCAGAGTTGCAAGAAATATAGGTTTTACAGTACAACGAGAAGTCTGGACAAAAGCAAGTCTCATGTTCACATGCTGTGATCTTGGGCTGGTGGGGGAGGGGTGTAACGTGCACTGACTATGCATAACTTATATTTTTGCTTTTTAGTTTTACAAAGATAAATGTCTACAGATTACTACCTTTACCTAAAGTTGTAAACAGGTGTTTTTGTAAGCATGTAGGCTTTAAAAACAAGGCAAAACTGATGGGAGGGAAGGTGGCCTAATGGTTAAGGTGTTTGCCTTCAGGGGGCGGCTCGTGCCATCAGACTGCCGGACTGCAGCCCCCTCTGCAAGAAAAAAGAAAAAGTACCTTTTAGTTATATTGAATTTTTTATGTCTTTAGTGAGTCTCTCTCATTCTCTTATCAGCCGGCTGCTTTACGCCGACTGACTCGTCTGAGAGTACGAGCATGGGCACTTTCGAATTCCGGGTTGTGGTTTTAAAAAAAAAATAAGTTTTTTTTCCCTCTTTCTCTTAGAGATCCACTCCAGCGCTGCAGTCCTGATAGCGAATTAAGGCATCAGTGTGATGCTCAGCAGTCTATGCGGTTTGGAACCGCATAGAACTGGAAGAGGTTCAGACTGCCACGTCCGCAGGCATGTACATGACGTGGATGGGATAAATGGCTGCTGACTGGTTGTCGCTCTCTTCCCGGGCTTTATGTGCAGGGAAAAAGAGCGAGAAGCAAACAGTTGCAGCCAGTTTCGGTTGCGGATTTTATTTGCTTGGCGGCCTAATTTCGTTCGCTGGACATGACATAGCAGCTGAAAAAGAAGTAGAGAGTTTCTTTTCTTCTTGGTGGTATGTATGTGTAACACAGTATGACAGTACAATATGTAAATAATCAATATGTTGTCATCTTCCATCAGCCACCAGCTGGGATTATGCTCTAAAGGAGCTACTGTTAGTTTAACAAATAAATGTCTGAAGTTATTTACCCTAAAATTCTAGGCAGCTTATATAAATATTGCAAACAGAAAAAAATATGTAATAGATAATTTTTAAAAGCAGTTTGATTTTTGGATGCTTTAATATTAGCTTTTTTGTTGCCAAAGAAGTCTTATTTTTCAAGGGAAAGATGCAGCAATATTCTTTTAAAGACAAACGTTATAAAACAGGAAACAAGTAGATTCTGCCGACTCTGCAAGGTCCAAAAATGGATTCTAGATTCCCTAACTACTTGTACAGAAGCACAGTCATGCACAGTCATACACAGACACAAAGACATCTATCTGCGTGTATGTTTGCTTGCATACTGGTAAACTGGACAATGATTACATGGTTAATACTTTATGCCCTGCTTTCTTCAGGAAAAGTAATATTCAACTGAAACAACCATAACAAAAAATAGCTCTTTTCTCTGAGCTCTGGCAACCCTAGAGATTTTTCTGTGAAGTAGAGGAGTATAGAAATATAGTTATTTGCTTTTGGGATGGCAGGCAAGTACACTGTAGAAAAAAATAATACTGTTCTCACCGATAGGTAATTCTCTCTCTGTATGAAGTACATCTAAGCCATATGCGAAGGGAATCCTGACAATCTATCATGCATCCAGTTAAAAGACAGTACTACATATGTTGTGAACTGTAAAGTGAATATTTCACAATAGTAAGATGCCTATGGAAGCCCTGTTTTAGGACACTCAGTGTCATTCTTTCAAGGATGCCTTAGAATCACAACAGTATAATTCACATGGTGCATGGTGTGGTATCTTTTCATCCAAATATGGTCTGTAATGGATAAGTACTTCACAGGCTTGTTGTGCAATAAAAATAATTAAAATCCGAGATACTGCAATATATTATGGGTATGGCACCAACTTCACCATAAAACACTGCAGGGTACGGCATTCAAATGACACTGATGCTGTGGGCCCTCCTCCAAAAATGCATTTTGTAACTGCATTTCACAACATTTATTAGCTATTACATTAAATGATTTTGTTGAAAAATACAACAACAAACATAAGTTATTTCCAGAATGCATAATGCTGTTAAACTTGTCTTGTATGAAACAAACTGCATCTCTTACTGACAACTACATTTTTGTGACTTTCTTGAAGCAGATTGTTTCAATACTTCTGACATGCTATAGTATATAAAAATACTAAAATAGTTTCTAGAGAAGGCAATATACTTTCAGAACAATAAAAGTACATATTCAGCACGCAGTGTGTAACAACTGTTTCATGACTAAGCCGTTCATGAAACAGGAAGAGGTCAGACACAGATGATGTCCTTGTATAAGCCAGTGGGGATGCAGTCTGTCTGATGCTACCGTTTATTTACATAAAAACCTCAAGGCAGATGTCACTGTACAAGTGAGTAAGAAATGTGAAATGTCCTCTACTAAGCTATGTTACCTTTCACTTAAAAGCCTCAAGGCCCCTACATAAGTGGGAAATGTAGAATGATTGATTGCTACCTTTCACTTACATAAAAACCTTAAGGCAGTGCAGGTGTCTCTGTACAAATCGAGTGGGAAATGCAGAATGTGTGGTACTATGCAAACTACCTTTCATTTACTGAATCGCTTTTCATATGCATTTCCTGATGATGTAAAAGAAACAGTTCAAAAAGCAATAAATTAGGAAAGTAAGACATTAGGAGCAAATCAGTATTAAAATAATCAATGTTACAGAGTTGTCTTTTGGGGGCAGCTGCGGTGGTGCAGCAGTTAGCATTGCCACCTCACAGCAAGGGATTCTCCAGTTCGATCCTCAGCTGGGGTACCTTCTGTGCGGAGTCTGCATGTCCTCCCTGTGGTCACGGGGATTTCCTCCGGTTTCATCCCAAAGACATGCTGTAGGTAGATTGGTCACTCTAAAATTGACCCTAGACGTGCGTGTATGCCTTCTGCTGTGGTGACCCCTAACCAGGAAGAGCCCAAAGAAGACTGTGTTGTCTTTTGGGTTAGTTTTCTTCAATATGACATGGTGTGACTTTAGTGCTGCATACCTCTCAACTGTCCAGATTTTCGCAGAATTAATATTTTTTGCTTATTTTTGGTTTGTTCTTCATAAAATTTGTGGTTTTCTGGAAAATCATTTTGGAATGAAGTCACTAAATAATGACAGACATTGAGTTTCAGACTGCATACCCTTCAGAAAAATGCATGCTAAAGCAAGACCTGTTATTCTATCAACTAAGTTTATACAAGAGCAATTTTTAGTATTGTTTGTACATGTTCCCCCAATATATTTGGCCTTGTCCAGATTTCCTGCATTAAGAGGTGGAGAGGTACATGCAAATAAATCGCTTTATAGAATTAGGTATATTCAAACCTCTCAGCTGTCCCCGATTTTGGCTCAAGATGTTGCTGTCCCCTAATAATCCCTCCGCAAAATGGCAATTTTGGAAGAAAACGTGGAGGTTTACAATTAATAAATAATTGTAATGATCAGAGTAAGATTAATTTTATTTCAGAAATGCATATAGGTTCTTATTTTCTCAGCTGCTCAGCTTGACAGTACTAATATTTAAAAAGTGTTCCTTCTTTGACAGGTTCCCAGCTGTATTGTGTGGCAATTTTATATTTTTGCATCACATTTTATGGTCTGTTTTTCATAAAATTGTGTTTTTCTGGCAAATTAGTGTCAAATAATTAAATACTGAAGTTAAATAATGACAGACATTTGAGTTTCAGATTTCATACCCTTCAGAAAATTCATACTAATGCAAGACCTAATATTCTATTATCTTTCTATTTTTACATGAGTAATATTTAAAAATTGTCCTTATTTTTGGGCCTTTGTCCCACTTCTATTTATGGCTTTGTCCAGATTTCTTGCTCTGAGGTTGTGAGGTATGACAAGTGTGTAAGGGCCATCACCATCAGCCAGAGACATTTCAAATTAGGACATACATGTTGCACCCCACTCCCCCAAGTAGTGACTCTGGATGTGTCCAAGCAAGGCAAGGAACAGTTATAAGCAGTGAAAGTGTGCAGAGTACCCTCCATCCAAGGTAGGCACAAGTACTAGTGGCTTTTCATCTGTCCTTGATTTTGCAGAATGTTCTCTTTTCTGAAATATTTTTATACAGTTGATTTATGCTTATTATTCAGAAAATGCAGGTTGTTGCAGTCTGTTGCTCTGTGTTTAAGTAGCAATGCCTTAATGACCATCAGGTAAGCTTGTCTGAGATTGTAAGGTGCAAGTAAGCTTTAATAAGCATACTGTTAAATTACCAACACTGAAAGCCTTTTTGCTGTTGACATGCAGAGAATATTTACATAACTAGATAACTTATAAGTCTTAGTTATTGAAATGCATATGACAGTATTTGTAATAAAGGAGAGGATTACAGTATTTTCAGAAGCTCATTACACTTGTTGTAGACTTCCAGTAATCTTTGCAGGCTTTACCCGTAAATTAAACAGAATGTCAATCTATCATTTGCGGTCCATAAACTGTGCAGTAATTCTTTAAGCAATTAATCTTGAGCTTGTTTGTTTGCTATTCATTTTTTACTTTGATCATGTTTTCCCCATGAAACAAGTAGATTGTTGTCCGGAAGCAAGTCTTTTTTGGATAAGAAACATTTTTACAAGTGGGGATATCGCAGAGATTGCTACTTTCAGCATGTTACTTGGTATTTTTACAAAGCTGAATATAAAATTATAATTAGAACTGCAGTGCAAGGAGAATTGGCTTGAGTTGAGTGCTGCTTGTTTTTTTACACTTGATTTTGACTGGCATTCCAGTAATGTATTTAAAGAGTCATTTATTTTGTCATGCCTCAACCTTTTTGTTTCCATCTAGATATTAAGTAAGCGGTCATGTAGCCAATGCATCTAAATATTTTTCTTCTACACTTCATTTTGCCTTGATTGGACTCTTGTAATAACAGTTTGGCACACAGGGCAGCGTTTCGTTTTTGTGGTTTTGAGCATAGCCCCACCCCTTTCTAGTTGACAACACCCTTCCCCTTGGCCCCACCCATTCAGCTGTCTCCTGCAGCCCCCCTTTGAAGTCACCAGCCACCACTGTTTGCCTTACAAACACAAGGTGCAGGGCTCGAGTCTCACAAGGGATAATTGGCTAGGCTTATAATGGCTCGCAAGGGCAGTTAGCCTAGTACTAACCTATGAAAGTCATGAAAATGCCAAGCTTCTTACTACTGCAAAGATGTCTCATTTTTCATTGACAAATGTTCAGTGAAGACGTGATGTCTGCAGCGGAAGGCAGCTGTGCATTCTTTGCCAAGTGACACAGACTCGTTGCTGAATACATTTCCATGGAGATGAGCCATTACTGAATACATTTCCATGGAGATGAACCATCTACAGGTGCAAACAGTTAACCTTGAGAATTCTTTGCTGAGGGAAATGTAAAAGACATAATGGCAAGCAGTTTAGTGAAACAATTAAGTTTGAAATTATGGGAAGTAAATAAGAGATGACTTCCATTCAGTTTTATTTAAAGATATCCAGTTCATGTTTTCTTGGGGCTAAAAGTTAGTTTTCTGAAAGCACAGAGATCATTTTCATATCTGGGAGGGGAAAGAGAAAACAGAAAGCAATCATTGCAAGTGATAGCACAGGCTGTAGATTGTGCTTTAGCATAGATAACCTTAATTTCAAGTTAGACTATGCCTGTGAGTGTAGCCGCCAATTTGGGAAAATTGTTCCCTACGGGAAGGTTAAATTTCGGGTTTTGAAAATGTACATAGTTTAGTGCATTTTAGTTTGAGGGTTTTCATTAAAACAAAGTTGTCCTAAAAATGTGACAAGTTGAAAGGGAAATGAGAAAAATCAACTGTACAAGATATCAGCCTGTCAAACATTAGTATATGCATGCAACCCAAAAGCTGGAAATACACATTCAAAAAATGTCATGTATAATAGGTGGGAACAATACTTTTTCATCCTGAAACGTGAATGGCCTTACAGGTACACACAAAAAGAATAGAGTACTGAATTAAGAAATACACAGCACAGATGACAATTCTGCAGAAGACTTCAGGAAAGAAATGAGTATGTGAATTTGACAAACGGGGTTTTGAATAGATATTTAGCAAAACATCAGGGACAGAGGAAAAGGGGTATAATTATACTAATTGCCGGAAGAGCTACAAAAATGACAGACTAGGAAAAAATGGTAGATTTGTGGTTCTTATAGACTACATGCAAGTGAGGAGGATTACAATGGTACATATTTATACCATCAAAAAACGTATGACTACTTCTCCCCAAAATGGTTCTTAATCAGCTTTTAGCAGGGATTTATAGATGGGGACTTTAATTTGCAATAGCAAAGATGTATCAGAGGGCATAGAAGGGACAATATAACAAAAGGGTAAATTTCTGAAGAACTGTATGAAAATATTTGGCATGGAAGATGTAAAATCAGTAGTAAGAACTCAGAAATCCAAATAATACAACTGGGCTATACCAAAAAAATATTTCACAGGAACAGGTACAATTAATTGAATGCTTTTACACATCCAAGAATGTCATATCATGCATCAGTAAAAACTGATGTAAAAATGCAGGATAAAAAAAAAAAAAAGACTAGCACTTTCCCACCTACCTCTCGAAGAGGGAGGAATTTTAAAAGGAGGAGCACCAACATCTTGGAAGAAAGCCGTGGTGGCTGTGTTATGTAAAGATGGCAAAGACCCTTCGGACCCAGCTTCATATAGACACATCTCAAATTTAAACCACGATTATAAACTGTCTTTACTAGCTAAAAAAACGGTGTTGCTAAAATGGAGAAGTACTGTTCAATGTGGTTTTGTGGAGGGGAGGCAAATATTTGACATTAGTAGAGCAAAGAGAGGGAGAAGCAGAATGCAAGAAAATACTTCTATTGTTGATGGGTTTTGATGGAAGAAAGCGGGGCACTGGAAGCATTTGCATTCATTGATGTTGCTGCGTCTTTCGGCTTTTCCTGGTTAGGGGTCGCCACAGTGGAACTCCAGTCCGCTAATGATTGGCAGTGGAGTTTTACATGCTGAGTTGCTGACCCTAACGCACAACCTTCAACGAAAGTACGCCCATTCATGCATGTCTCCACAGAAGACGCTCTAGCTGAGAATTGAAAGGGACAACGTCTTGCTGTGAGGCGACAACGCTACCACAGCACCACCACCATGGATCGAAGCATTTGCATTCCTTAATATAATAAAAAAGTTAATTAGAAGAATATATGAAGGATCAAATGCAATTAAATTGAGGGTTCCTCCCCATAAGCTGTGTTTGGTCAGAGGAACCAGGCAAGGGTGGCCTCCCCCAGCCACTTTTTTTTTTTTAATTTACTTCAAGTCTTGAGCCACTGACAAAGAAAACAATGGACTAAGAAATAAAAGGATATAATTGGTAAGGTAATCAAGAAAAGCTGGTTTTATTTACAGATATTTTTGCAGCCGATAAATACAGGAAAGGACATCTCAGTGTTGTGGAATAGAGACAAATTTCAAGTCTGTTCTGGATATAAAAGATAAAAAAAAATAGGCTACAGCCATATGTACCCACATATGAACAGATTCAGCAATGCCCATATTTATGAGGATACAAGATGACTTAGGAGTATTAAAAAAAGCTTCTTTTATAGCAGCTAAGATTATGTGGGAAGGCACTAAAAGGCCAATACAAAATCTGAGAAACTGGAAACTTATTTATGGATAGTAAGATACAAGCAGGGAAAATTTTTAGTCCCTTAGATCTTGTTTATAGGTTAGGCATACTTATCAACCGGAGGAAAGACTGCCAACAAAGAATTGAAAATTTCTGGGAACGAAAGAGAGCAAGAGTTAAGTGGGATAAGCTCATCCTTCCAATAGGACATGGTGGTTCAGGTTTACATGATTTGAAGGGATATTTTAGAGCTACACAGTTAAGACTCATACACGACAAGCAAAAGGTTATAATTCTAAGTGGAAAGGGATGATGATAAAGCAGGGAAGTTCAAGAGAGGGTGGGATTTTGGACAGCTCCTTAAGGAGAATGAGTAGCAGAAAGTACAAGAACTAAGCCAATACAAGAAGAGATAGAGATTTTGCCAACAGGGATGACTGCAAGTAGGGGTAAAGAAAACAGGCAAGGGTGGGCTGGAATTTATTGGAGGATTTGGAAAGGAACAAAAATACTGGGCGCAAATAACTCTAGCAGGAAAGGTAAGAGTGGGACAAGACAGACATTTGGAATGCAGGCTAGAGACGGCCTTCCCTACCAGGGCTTGATCTAAAAAGAGTACATGCACAGAAATGGAGAGAGAGATTTTAAATGAAAGACTTGCTCTGGTGGAGTTTTTAGTTGAATCTAGAACAGAAGCAGCTGTTATAAAAAGGATTAATTAGTAGGGTATATAAAATATTACATTACTGTAAGAATCAATCAGGGGAGGTTAGAAAAGACTGGGCAGACACTGGAAAAGCAATTTACAAGACAATAATGGGAAGACATACGTATGGCTCCCAAGTGAGTAACCAAGTCCAGAAGGTTTACGCCTTTTGCTTGGAAATGTCTGCACAGGTTATTTTTATACCCCAAGCAGACTTCAAAGAATTTTTAAAAATCGGGTCTACAGCCAATGGTGGAGGTGTGATGGAGAAGAAAAGGTCAACTGGAAACATACGAGTTGGCAAATTTTAAACATTTCCAACAGCACTCTTACCACAAATATTGGGTGAGCAAACAGCTGCAAGAAAAACTACTCAAGCTGGGAAACAGTATATGAATTGCAGAGGCATAGTAAGGCCTTGTTAAGTTCAATTCTACTGCCTGCCAAAAAAGGCATTTACTAGAAAACGGAAATCCAAGTCTACACCAACTGTATTTCAAGTACTGAATACTTCGATAAAGATAAAAACTGAAAACAGATCTTTAAGGAAAGGAGCAAATTACATAGAAGTAAACGGAAATTGTGGGAACAATACATGTATAACTGAGGAGGAATGAGGTTTATGGAAAGGCAGAAATTCAGCAATTTTTTGTAATATTACGCCAGCAATAGCCAAGAAAATGTGATGTGAGTTTAAACGAAAAAATGTTAAAATAATTTTTCTTTTCCATTAACATGTTTCCCGATACCTTAAATATAGTACAGATGTAAAAATAAAAAAAAAAGTTTAGAAGATCAGACCTTTAAGACCTTTATAAAAAGATATTTCTTATTTTCATGGTCTAGTACAGTGAAACATGCAGATGTAATTAATCCTAGTAAAACTACCTAGCTTAGAGGTTCCCAAACTGTGGGTTGCGACAGATGTAAACCAAGTCCTCACTTACCATGGAAATTAAGTTAGCCAGGCCAAGATAAGTGAGGGCTAGTGTTTAGTAGTGGGGGATGTATCAGGGGGTGCTAAAGCTCCCACAGAGACAGATCCACCACAAAATTACATTAAAACTATTTCTTCAAGGAAGCAAATGTCTGTGCATGCATCTGTCATACAAAAGACATGCACAGATTTTGATACATTCGAACTTGCATGTGTTGCTTTCAAGCCATGCAGGACTAGACCAGACAAGACAGACCTTCCTTTGAAACGCTGCTACATTAATAGCTACTACCAGTACAGGACCTGAAAGGTAGGGTGAATGGTCAACAAACCCAAAGTGTGCGTCTCTCTCTATCTAGTACAATGGGCATGATTAAGCAAGGTATGGCAGCTATGGAATGATCAACAATAATATAATCAATGTACTTGTGATTCGAAGTAATTAATGACCATGACAGTTAAGCTCAAGAAGTCATTTATGGTTACCCAAGAACATCAAATATGTTTCTTTAGTATTAAGATGTGAAAGTGCAATTTGATGTTGAAGTTAGGGAGAACAAAGAAGAAGTGCTACAGAAATTATCCTTTTTAATTTTATTTAATGGCTGTATTGAAACCATTCTAATTTATGTTTGTTTTCAGTGTACCTAAACAGTGTTATATCTCTGACTATAATACAGTCCATGACAAGTATGTACTGCACTGTTTTGAGTTTATGCAATGACTAGAGAGAGGTCGTGTGTAAAAAGATAGTGGCAGTCTCAGAAGGAGAGTGTCGTTTCCTATTAGATTAGTTATGCACTTACCATAACATGCTGAGTTGTCTTCTTATTCTTAACATATGGGTCTCAGATCCAGCTCTGCCACTTCCCACAAACTAACTTCCAGACTCAAACTCCTCCCCTACCCATAATACTCTACATCTCACCCAGCGTCCTCATAGTTTGCTGCCCCCAAAGCCAAAGAAAAAAGGAAAGAACCAGGAGCAAGGTTCCAACAAAGACCATCTAGATCCTCTAGAAGCATATCCAAAAAGGGGGAGGGGCAGGAAGGTGAAGCAGAATGAGAACAGGACAACATAGAAACTAAGTTATGCAAGTACATAACTAATAAATCTGATGTCCTCCTCATTCTGCTTCACGTACGGGTCAGAGTCCACAGCTACATAATTTCTTGGCTGGCCTCAAGGAAGGATATGCCAGAGCACAGATGAACCAAAGGATAGCCTGCTCCTGGACATGACATCCAATTTATAGTGGGACACAAAGGTGTGAGAGTTGGACCACGTGGCTGAAGGACAAATGTCATAAATGAGGATCCTAGAAGAAAAGGCAGCAGACGCAGCATCTTGTCAAGCGAGCTTTTGGAGGATCTGACAACTGCCAACAATTCTTTTCATAAACAAAGGCAATACAGTTAGTAATCCACTTTGCAAATGTCACTTGGAAACAGCTCAACCCCTACGATTAGGGGAAAAAGGAAACAAAAAGTACAGTTTTGTACCTACCATAAATGTAGATGTTCGAAGATCCACATTGCTGCAGTCCTAACACTTGGGTAGTCCGCTGTCCCAGTCGGCCCGAATACCAAAGTATATGGCTGACGTCGGTCAAGGCGCATTAGTCTGACGTCAGGGTACAAATGCGCATGACCGACGTCATATCCTCAGTCTTTTCTTGCCCCAGATGTCAGAAGACCCTAAAAAGATAAGGCCAAAACCAAAAAACACCAAACACTCCTGCACCAAATATATATATATATATATATATATATATATATATACACAATATATACAAATATACAAAAGTATAACCCCACCCACACAACCACCCCTAAACACAGAGGGGAAGGAGGGAGGTATTGGACTGCAGCAATGTGGATCTTCGAACATCTACATTTATGGTAGGTACAAAACTGTACTATGTTCTTCATTCCACATTGCTGCAGTCCTAACACTTGGGTAGAATCCCAAAGCAGAGGTAAGGGAGGCTGGCAAATCATAAGGAAGCAGGAGCTGCCAACATGCCCTGCAAAATAGCCGTGGCAAAACCAGCCCTAGATTTAGAGTAAAGAGGAAGGTGGTAATGCTTAGAGAAAGTATGCACTGAACTCCAAGTAGCTGCCTCCAAAATATCCTTAGTTGCCACCCCCCTTAGAAATGCTGTTGAAGTGGCAGTAGCCCTAGTGGAATGAGGCCTAATCCCAGCTGGAATCTCCTTGCCATGATGGGAATAACAAAATGCAATGCAAAACCCAATCCACTTAGAAATAGTTTGTTTTGACACAGGCTTGCCCTGAGAACTCAAAGCAAAAGAAACAAACAACTGCTGAGACTGCCTAAAATCCTTAGTCCTGCTTAAATAATAACGCAACTGCCTGTGTACATCTAAAGTGTGCAAAATCTTTTCCCCCTTATTTTGGGGATCTGCATAAAAAGTAGGCAAATGAATAGTTTGGTTTAAAGCCACACTAGAAACCACCTTAGGCATAAAGGAAGGATTAGTACGTAATGATACCCTATCCTTATGGAAAATCAAAAAAGGCTCAACCGCCATAAGGGCCTGCAATTCAGAAACCCTTCTTGCAGAAGTAATGGCCAACAAAAAAGCAGTCTTCCATGACAAGTATTTCAATTCAGCAGTAGCCGCAGGCTCAAAAGGTTGTAGAGTAAGTTTCTCCAACACAAAACTAAGATCCCAAGCAGGAGTAGGAGCTCTACGTGGGGGTCTGATATTCTTTGCCCCTCTAAGAAATTGCTTGAACAAAGGATGAGAAAACAATGGTGGGTCACAATCATAGTGAGCTGAAATTGCTGCAGCATGAATCTTTATGGAAGAGAAAGACAAACCTTTGTCCAATAACTCTGTAAGATATTGAAGAGCCACACTCAAATTAGGCTCAGAAACCTCCAAATTCTTTGCTGCACTCCAAAATAAAAATCTTTTCCATTTTTCTGCGTACACTTTCCTTGTACTAGGTCTTCTGGCTTCCATAATCACATTCAAAACTTGTTGAGGAAGTTGAGACCTGCTATGTTTCAAAACAGAATATGCCAGGCTGTTAGATGAAGAGAGTGAAGCTTGACATTGAGTAGATGACCGTCCCTCTGAGACAATAGGTGTGGAATCAAAGGTAAAGGCCATGGAGGCTTCCTTACCAGACTCCTCAGTAATGGGTACCAGTGTTGCCGAGGCCAATCTGGAGCTATTAAAATCATCCTTGGCTTGTCTTGTCTGACCTTTAGGAGTACCTTTGGAAGAAGAGGCAGAGGTGGAAAGGCATACACATGAAGATTTTTCCAACTGAAAGAAAGAGCATCCACCTTCCAAGCTGTGTGATGAAACCTTTTCGTGCAAAACTTTGGCAGCTGGTGGTTTAGTGGAGAAGCGAACAGATCTATGTCTGGAGTTCCCCATGACACTGTCAATTTCGAAATACATGAAGATCCAGTTTCCACTCGTGGGGATCCATGATTTGCCTGCTTAACACATCTGCTAAGGAGTTCTGTGCTCCCGGCAGAAACCTTGCCTGAAGAGTTAGTTGCAAGCTGAGCGCAGTCTCCCATAAAATCATTGCTTGCCTGCATAGAGGGTAAGAATGTGTTCCCCCTTGTTTGTTGATGTACCACATGACAGTTGTGTTGTCTGTTAGAATCAACACCTGCCCTGGAAGAAGTAACTCCTTGAAAGCCATTAATGCAAACTGTACTGCTAACATCTCCTTCATGTTGATATGTAGATGCTGTAGTCTGGCAGGCCACTTGTCTTGTACCCACTTTCCATTCAGATGAGCTCCCCAAGCTATGTCTGAGGCATCTGTCGTTAGAATCTGACTCGCCTCTGGCCGGGTCACAGAGAGTCCCTTGTTTAGGTGACATTCCTGAGCCCACCACAAAAATTCCTTTTGAATGCAAGGTATTATTTGAATGACAGTGTCCAAATCCTGGCAGTGCTGTGTCCATACATGTTTGAGATACCATTGCAGCTTCCTCATATGCAGTTTGGCAGTGGGAAGCACCAGAATACAAGATGCCATGAACCCTAAGGCTTGAAGGACTGTCCTTGCAGTCAGCCCGGACTGAAGAGATAGTTGATGGAAGTAAAGGGAAAGATTCTTTTGTTTGTCCGGGGTTAAAAAGGCCATCTGGGTTGCTGTATTCAGTCTCACACCCAGAAAGCACATGTCTTGAGAGGGTACTAGACTGGACTTTATTTCGTTCACAGAATACCCCAGGCATCTTAGCACTGCTATCACATTCCAAATGCTGTAAAAGGTCTTCCTTTTCTTGAGCCAGAATCAGGCAGTCGTCCAAGTAAGGATAGATTTGTATTCCTTTTAGCCTGAAGTAAGCTATCACTGGAGCCAGAACCTTTGTGAATACTCTGGGTGCAGTAGATAAGCCAAAGGGCAATGCAGAGAACTGATAATGGGAATTCCCAGCTCGAAAACGCAGATACTTCCTGCAACTTAGTCTGATAGGTACATGAAGGTAAGCCTCCTTGAGATCTAAAGTTACCATCCAGTGATCTTTGCCCAGCAGAGGTAAAAGCTGTTGTAACGTCAACATTTTGAACTTGGGAATGTCCAGATAAGTGTTGAGGATAGATAAATCCAAAATTGGTCTCCACGTGTTCCCCTTCTTTGGTACTAGGAACAGGCGAGAATAAAATCCTAGGCCTCTTTCTGGCACAGGAACCGCTGAATGGCCCCTATTTGGAGTAACAGAGAAATTTGCTTGTGAGCCTCTTTTCTTTGTAGCGGAGGAATGTCTGGCATGCCTTTGAAAGGAGGCAAGGTATGGAAATAAAACCTGTAACCGTGGTGAATGATATCCAATACCCATTTGTCTTGGGTAATTAAACTCCAATTTTCTTTGAAAAGTGCCAGCCTTCCTCCCAAAGGTGCTGCCAGACGAGAAGGCTCTGGCAGCTGAAAAGGCAGGTCATTGGGTCTGTTTACGAAAGGACTGACCCCTGCCCTCACCAGAAGACTGAGCAGGTGAACTCCCTGTTCTAGGCCTAAAAGAACCTTGAGCTCTGCCCCTACCACGTCTAGACCTACCCCTAGACTGGGAATCATAAGCAGGATATGTCCACCCCTTAGTAGGCCAATTTCTACTAAACTTGGAGGCTGAACCTGCAAAAAATCTTTAACAGTCTGCATAGACTTAGCCTTGTCCTCCATTTTCTTTAAAACTGCTTCCACAGGCGAACCAAACAACACGTCAGACTGTAATGGAGCATCCAAAATCCTTGTCTTAACATGCTCAGCTAAATTCTGATCCCTCAGCCAGGCGTGCCTACGAAGAACAGAACCAGTGGCAGCCACCCTCGAAGAGGCCTGCACAGCATCAAAACCGCATTGCAAGGAATGCTTACCCACCTGTTCAGACACATGAACTAAATCCTGCAACTCTTTACACTCAATACCTTCCGCCAGAGCATCTACCTTAGACTTCAACTGTGAAAGGAGATAATTTTGATATTTTAACATGTGGAACTGGCAATTCAAAGCCCTCATGGCTAAAGTGGAAGAAGTATACACCTTCTTTCCCCATCTATCCAAAGCCCTTGCTTCTTTATCAGGAGGAACAGGATTTTTAACAACAGAAGCCTTAACACCTTTAGGCCCCTGAGAAACAGTTTCTGGGTCTGCCCTAGGACTCTAAAAAGATACTTATGAGCTTCAGGCACCCTATAATACCTGTCTGGTTTAACTGGGGCAGGAGGCAAAGAATCAGGGTTCAGAGAAGCCTCTGCAAAAACATCTTCCACCACATCCAGAACAGGAGGTATAGCTAAA
Organism: Protopterus annectens; assembly: GCF_019279795.1. NCBI lineage: Eukaryota > Metazoa > Chordata > Ceratodontiformes > Protopteridae > Protopterus > Protopterus annectens. The sequence continues at coordinate 1,481,451,938 of NC_056743.1, read as the reverse complement.
GGCCTATGCTGGGGTAAGAACAAAAATTCCCTAAGCCTCTTCCTGGAATCAGAGAAATCTTGACCTTCCCATTTAAAATGCTCCCTCATGGAATGAAGAGTCTCTGAAAAAGAAAAATCCTCAGGAGGAGAAGCCGAAGGCGTAGAATCATCCACATCAGAATAAGGAGGATACTCCTGCAAGTCTTCAGCCGAAGACTCAGAAGCCTCCGAACACTGCTCAAAACTCTCAAGCTCAGGATCCACCCTAGGCCTCTTATCAGGAGGGGGCATAGAACCTCTAATCATAGTAATCAAATCTTCTGCCATTTTAAGCATATGTTTCTTAGGCAAAGATCCTGAAGAACTAGGAGAGACCCCCACTGAAGCTAAACCTGGCCTGCCTCTCAAAGAAGCCTTGGAAACAGAAGGGGAGGGCCTAACCACCTTAGGAAGAGAGGGGAGAACAGCCACCTGAGAAGCCCCTTCAGCCTGGCCTACCTCCTGAGAGGACACATCTTGTAACAGTAAAGTCTCTCCCTGAGACTCCAAAGAAACTTCAGGCAGAACCACCGGCTCCACTGAGCCTTCTAAAGAACCGACGTCCGGGACTGACGGTTCTTCCAACCTAGGCTTTGCTGCTTTGTCCTTGCGCTTTTTGGACGAAGCAGGCGTCGGAGTATCCGACGGCATTTTATAATTACAACGCTTCCCAAAAACTAACCTGGCACAGTCTAATCTTCTCTTTATAGTGCGTTTGTTAAATCTAGCACAAGAGCGACATCCAACAACGTCGTGCTCAGGCCCTAAACAAGGTATACACAAGGTATGGTAATCCCTATGAGGTATCTGTTTCCCACAAGAAATACAGTTATTCACTTTTTCTGACATCCGGTTAAATACTGAGGCAAGAAAAAACCAAAATATTCCCAACGGGTACTTAGCCAACTTTGATTCGGTCTGAAACTCCGACTTCAGAAAATTTCAGAACGCCAACCTGCACTCGCAAAACTGCTTCTGCATCGGACCATGCGGCAAAAAAGACTGAGGATATGACGTCGGTCATGCGCATTTGTACCCTGACGTCAGACTAATGCGCCTTGACCGACGTCAGCCATATACTTTGGTATTCGGGCCGACTGGGACAGCGGACTACCCAAGTGTTAGGACTGCAGCAATGTGGAATGAAGAACATCTGTTCTGACTTCCTGAACTGCTCTGCTTATGGAGGTAGAGACAAAGCTGCCTGTGTACATCCAAAGAATGTAGACAGTATTCTTTTGTTTGAGTAATTAGGAAATAACACCAGTAATCAAATACATTGGTTGATATTGAAGATGAAGCCACCTTCGGCATGAAAGTAGGATAAATACGGAGGGGAGGCCCTAGCCTTGTGGAAAATGATGCAAGGATGTTTGGAAGACAAGACCAACAGTTACAATCCTCACCTAACTCAAAGGGACTCTGGGTTAAAGCCTGCAGAACCAGAATGAGATCCCACGGAGGCACAGGATCTTTAACAGGAGGCCTCAAACAAAAAAAAAAACCCTTTCAAAAAGACTTTACATAACCTAGCAGAAGCAATAGATCCTGAAGGCAATCCTAAACGAAAGTTGGAAAACAGCTGCCAACTGCAGTTTAATGGCAGTAAAACAAGAACTTTGCTTATATAAGATTCCAAAAATAACAGAACAGGGGGAATCTGAGCTAAAAATGATCAATGTTACTGTTGATTGCCCAAATGGAAAACCTCTTCCACTTGCTCTTGTATACCTTCTTAGTAGATTGTTTCGGAGAGACCAAAAATATGGCTTTGACCAGAGAAGAAAACCTGTGCCCTCTAGCAATCACAGGAATTGAAGAAACCATGTGTTTAACTTGTGTGCATGTGGAGATCGGGTGGCGTCCTAACATTCAGTGAGAAAGGAGGCCCAGTTTGGGTTCCAGCATCTAAGGAGTACGAGATGAGACCACAGGAAGGGGAACCACATCTGAGGAGGCCAGAAGGGGGCAATGAGGACTACTGAGCTCTTCAACCATTTGGCTTTCTGAAGAAATCTTGGGATCAAAGGAAGGAGGCGGATAGGCACAAAAGTGTCCCAGTTCATCCTTCAGCCCCTGAAGGCGGAATCCAAGCAAAAGAACTGCTGCATCTGTTGTTGTAAGGGAACGCAAAGTTGCAGCAGGGAAGACCCCCCCCCCAACAGTTGAACATCTTGTTCATCAATGGTTGATTGCGGGACAATTTGTGAGGCATCAGAATAGACTTGCTGAGCCTGTACACTAACATGGGGGATTTCCCCGGTACATGTACTGCAAGGAAGAAGTGGTTTGAAGAGCTCACCCATTCCCAGACCCTCATGGTCTCTCTGCAGAGAGGGTACGAACGAGTTCCTACTTGCTTGTTGATGTACCAGACAAATTGTTGGTGTGAACAGCAGTAGTCCCAGGAGGAAGGACGTCCTGAAAGGGGCTTGCAACGACAGAAAAACTGCCCTCAACTCCAAGACAAATATTCAAACTGGTCTCAGAGTCCATGTGCCTTGGACCATCTTTCCCTGGAAATGCACCCCCCACCACACCCTAAACGGGAAGAATCCGTGGTCACATTAGCTGAGAGTAAGGGAAGAACGAACAGTCTGCCTATAATCAGATCTGCTTGAATCCACCATCTGCAAATGTATGGCAACCTGACAGGAGCAGATAGGGGACGACGTAGAATGGACCACTGAATAGAAAAAGTGTCCACTGGAAAATGTGCATACAGTACCTTGCTAGCAAAACCAAAAGAATGGCAGCAGCTGTAAATCCCAGAACCCATAGAAACAAACAAACTGGCTGTAGGAGATGGAGAAAGCAGAATAGCTTGACCTTGGGACTTCAGTGTCGCTGCAATGTTGGGGTAAATGCAGCTATTTGAGTAGAAGTGTTCAGGTGTACCCCAATGAACCCTAGGTTCTGAACTGGCACTGGCTGCAACTTGTCCATGTTAACAGTGATGTCTAGAAAGAGAGGCTGGTAAAGGTAATCCCTGGCCTGGCAAAGTTGATGCTGAGAGGGGGAGTCACGAGCCAATCGTCCAGATACAGGAATAGCCGAAACCCTTGAAGTCTTAGATGAGCTGCAACCTCTGCCCATGCACTTGGTAAATACCCGGGTGGCTATGGTGAGACCAAAGGGCAGGGCTCGAAATTGGAAAGGATTCACTCCCAGACAGAATTGACTTCTGGACCACCTATTTTTACGTGAAAGCACGCACCTTGAAGTCCACCGAGCACATCCAATCATCCATGCTCAGCAATGGAGTATGGACTGTACAATCACCATCTCGAACTTGGTCTCCACAAACAAAATGAGATTGCTTAGATCCAGAATGGACTACAGGTCCCCTCTCTTCCTTGCCCCACATACACACACACAAAAAAAGAGAGTCAAGTTCTGGACTCTTTCTGATCGGCTGTCACCTTTTGGATGACATCTGCAGTAATGCGTCAATTTCAGCCACTGCCAACTCCTTCTGACTGGGTGGAATGTCGGGGACTGTTTTCAGTACATATGGAGGAGGAAGGGAAAAGGGAATTTAGTAGCCTCTGGATATAATTTTTTCCATTCAAGCTTCTGATGTGAATTGGGCCCAGGTGCTTGAATGCAGAGAACTCCTGACTACCTTCAGAGTAGGACAGTCGGGCAGCGCTTCAGGAGTGCTGAAAAGGCGTGTTGGGAAAAAATTCCCTAGAGCCCTAGTTCTGCAGGCTCAATCTGCCTCTAGGGCAGAGTCGCCCATTATAGGCTTCTCCTCTGCCTCTAGAGAACTTTCTGCTTTGGTCAGGCAAGGAACCTTGACACTTACGAAACCAAGTTTTCTTAGCACTCCTTTGACTCCTACAGTAGGTTTGTTGGGGGGCAGAAAACAATCCCTACAGCAAACAAGGTCTGGTCTTCTTGCTCGCAGTGGGTCAGGATGCCCTTAAAAGATGGTCCGAACAGCGATGAACCATCAAAGCAGGTGTTGACAAATGCCTTAAAAGGCACTGTGAAATCGCACAGCCGCACTCAGGCATGACGGCGCATCGTGATGTCGGTGCCAGCTGCCCTGGAAGAACCATCCGCCGAGTGGGAAACAGGCCTCCTGGAGGAGTTGGCTACAGAAGTGAGTGGATAGCTTTAAGTGAAATTTTCTCTAACTCCCCCTTAAGCATAGACTCGGCCAGAGAATCTGTTCCTTAATCAAGTCTCTCTGAAGAAGAGTAAAACGTGTCAAGTAATTGAGTGCCTCAGCAAAAACATCGCTGAAGTACGGGTGCTTCCCGTACCAGTCTACCGCGCTGGACTCACTGTTCAGTGGAATGACAGGAGCTCTGCTGAGTTATTTCCTTCTTGGTAGCATCTGCCATCACCATAGCATCAACAGGAATACCCTTACTCCAGAAAGCACAGTCCTGGGGGGGGGGGGTATCTTATCTAGGTGCTTAGGAACAGGTTCCATCACGTCCAAGTCCTTCCAGGCTTGACTGGCGAACAGGTCAACAAGACCATCTGCTGGGGACGGGGACCACCCAAGATGTAGATGGTCCTATCCCAAAGGCCTCCAGGAATACAGATTCCTCTAAACAGGGGGTTATGGAAGTCCAGCCACCCTTTACCTTCAAAATTTCTAATAAGTCTGCAAAAGGAAACTTCAGCCAGTGGATCTCACCGTAATCTGTATCCTCTGCGACAGACTCCATAGGGGAGTTCACATGCCTCCTTTTGCATATCCTCTTCTATGGAATCTCCAGCATGGGATATTCAGGGGAGGATCCAAAAGAGGAAGGGACCACCTCAAGTGGAGGAGGCTGGAGGTCCCTTCATGGGCAAGAGTGGTAGATTCCAAGACCATGATCCAGAGGAGGAACACTGGGTGGAGCAGCAGTCAAAGGGTCTGGTACACTTTGACAGAGAGCATCTCTTCCAACACCTGAAAAGCAGAGGGTCCCGGAGAGATGCCAACGACCTCCCCCAGAACAGAAGCTGCCAAGGAAGGAGACAGCCCACCAGAACCCCCGACATGCACTGTTAAGGACCAAAGTGCCAAAGGGGAAGAGACTGATCCCAAGAGCAATGCAGTCGACCCTCTCACCTCGGACAAAGATGCAACATCCAGGATGCACTCTGATCTGAGGACCTTGGGGCAGAGGCAGTCAAGGCAGCTGTCAGAGTACAGGAAAGCAAAGGCCCTCTGATGTGATCTGGAATCCCTCGAGAAACTACTGTCCTGGGCCTCCGAAACGGTTCGATTGGAGAAGGAAAAAAGGTTGTGGGATGGAGCAGGAAGAACGTCCATCATTAGCTCTCATTAATGCTCCTCATTAGCACTCTAAGAAAAATCTTGACAATTGGATGGGAGATGGGAAATTCACCCCAGGGATCACTTCTGTGGCTCTGCTCGACAGGAGCACAGGAAAATAATTTTCTTGGGTGGCGAAAGCCAGGGTACATTTTTGGCTAGGCTTATACAAGCCCTAGGGCCAATAGCCTAGTACCCTCCTATGAACCTATAAAGGACCTAGAAGAAGCCAAAGGATGACAATGTCCAGGCATTTGGAGGATCTTTACTGGCAATGTAGGAGAGACAGAAGCCACGGATCTCCCTGAAGACCAAAGATTTGGAGACCAACAGATCTGAGATTGGCTACTTGGATCCAGAGGCTTAGGATCCGATGACACAGTGGAAGTGGAAGGCTCACTTAAGAGCTGTTAGGCCAAATGGATCAGACAGAGCCAGAGACCTCTGCATAGACGATAACTTCAGACCCCTGGCAGGTGACTCCAAGGAAGCTCTCCGCTCCTTAGGGTGCTTCTTAGCTTTAGAGCAGAGTGAAAGCTTGGAGGGGGAAAATCAAGCCCCTGGTGAAAGCAGAAGATGTCAAAAGGTCTTTCAAAATAAAAAAGTTGGTTTCTCCTCTCTTGAAAGGCCCTAGGGTTAAATCCCTCACATATGTTGCAAGGAGAGTCGAGGTAACTGGCCCTAGGCAATAAACACAATGATCGTGGGCATCTGAATGCGGAATCTTCCACTCACACTGGGAGCACCTGTTAAAGCCAATACATTTCTCCACCCTGCCAGAACAAACACAATACTTTAACTACAGCACAAAAAAGCCAATATCTACTATAATTACTAAGAGGGCAAAAAAAAAGGGGGGGGGGGCCTTTTTTGGTGATGAAGAATGCAGGAGACAAGGGAAAAACCCTAATGCACCACGAAAACTATAGAGGAGTGGAGGGGCAGACACTCAAGATCAGCAACAACAAACTATACAAGATATCAAAAGTGGTAAACAAAAAAAAAATGCTTAACTGAGCCTGGAAAATCGCATCTGGGCACACTGGTGGCAAACAAGATCTGAGGAGGTTGGTAGAGATGTAGAGGATTATGAGTAGGGGAAGAGTTTGAGCCTGGAAGTTCCAAGTCTGTGGGAGGTGGCCGAGCCGGATAGTACAGTTTTGTACCTACCATAAATGTAGATGTCAGGCGGGTCCTCCGTTGGCTGAATTCCAAAGTCTAGGTCCGGCGTCAGTTGTCATCGCTTCTTCCCTGACGTCAGTGCGGCAGGGGTATAAGAGAGGCAGCAGACGCCATTTTCTTCAGTTTTTCTGGCCCCAGATGTCAGGTGCCCCCAGAAGGAAGGCAAACAATGTTATGCAAAGATGCAATGTTGATAAATCAAAAACAGTAGTTGCAAGCAAATACACCATAAAAGAATACCCCAAAAAGGTTATATGAAAAGTGTTTGTCATAAGGCCTGTCCTAAGAAGGGATGGAGGGAGGGAAACCTGGACTGCAGCTGTATGAGCACTCTAACATCTACATTTATGGTAGGTACAAAACTGTACTATGTTCACCGTACATACAGCTGCAGTCATAACAGATGGGTGGAATCCCAAAGCTAAGTAAGGGTGGTAGGCACTAAGTGGAACTAGGAGGGGCTAGTATGCCCTGCAGGACTGCTGTGGCAAAGCCCGCTCTAGATTTTGAGTATAGTGGGAGGTGACAGTGCTTGGAGAAAGTGTGCACTGAACTCCAGGTGGCTGCTTCCAAAATGTCCTTGGTAGGGACCCCCCTGAGGAAGGCTGCAGAGGTAGCTTGTGGCTCTGGTGGAGTGGGATCTGATGCATGCAGGCACAGTTTTTCCATGGAATGAGTAACAAAAACGTATGCAGTGGGCTATCCATTTTGAAACTGTCTGTTTGGAAATAGCCTTTCCCTGAGCACCTACAGCATAGGACACAGAGTTGCTCAGATTTCCTGAATGGCTTTGTTCTGTCAAAGTAGTAAAGTTGTCTGTGAATGTCCAAGGAATGCAGTAGTCTTTCCCCTTTGTTTTGTGTATTAGGATAAAAGGTAGGTAAGTGGATAGTCTGATTCAGATAGATACTACCTTTGGCATAAAGGTAGGATTGGTTAGTAAGGAAACTCTGTCCTGATGGAAAATGATGAATGGTTGCACAGCCATGAGGGCCTGTAGTTCCGAAACCCTGCGTGCTGAGGTGATAGCCAGAAGAAAGGCCGTTTTCCATGACAAGTACTGTAACTCTGTTGAAGAAGCTGGCTCGAAGGGAGGAAGGGTCAGCTTTTCCAATACGTAGTTGAGGTCCCAAGCAGGGACTGGTGGTTTCCTTGGGGGTTTTAAATTCTTTGCCCCTCTGAGGAACTGCCTTAAGAGAGGGTGAGAGAATAATGGAGGATCTGTGTTGTATTGTGCAGAAATGGCTGAAGCGTGGATCTTGGAGGAGAAGGAAAGTCCATTGTTTAACATCTCAGCTAGGTACTGTAAAATTTAAGGTATATTTATTACCCAAGGATTCTGTCCCTTTTCTTGATTCCAGGCACAAAATTGTTTCCATTTGGCGGTGTAAGCATTTCTAGTAGGTCTTCTGGCCTCCAAGATGACATCCTGCACCTCCTTGGAGGAGAGAAACTGTTGGGAAATCAAGGAATTCTCCATGCAGCTAGATTTAGAGTTTTGAGATGGCTGTGAAGGGTTTTGTAGTTGTGCTGGGACAACAGAAGAGGGACTAGAGGTAGGATCCATGGTGGGGAATGTGTCAGGCTCTTCAGGAGCGGATATCAGTGTTGTCTTGGCCAGTCTGGAGCGATGAGAATCATTTTCGGCCTCTCTGCTCTGCCTTTTAATAGAACTTTGGGCAGCAGAGGAAGAGGTGGGAAGGCATAGACTGTCAATGTTGCCCAATTGAAGGAAAGTGCGTCCACTTTCCAGGCCTGTGGATGATAGGTCCTTGAACAAAAGTTTTTTTCAACTGGCAATTTCTGTGGGTAGCAAAGAGATCTGTGTCTGGCTGCCCCCATGCCGGAGTTATTTGTGAAAAGTTGAGGATGCAACTTCCATTCGTGTGGATGTCATATTTCTGCTTAGGTTGTCCGCCAGTGTGTTTTCCTTCCCTGGCAGGAATTGTGCCTGCAGTTGAATTTGCAATTCCAGTGCTGTGTTCCATAGGGTCATGGCTTGCCTGCACAGGGGGTATGAATGAGTTCCCCCATGTTTGTTTATGTACCACATCACTGTGGTGTTGTCTGTCCTTATCAATAGCTGGCTTGATTGATTGTAGGTCTTTGAAAGTCATAATAGCCTTTTGCACGGCTAGCATCTCCTTTTGGTTGATGTGAGGGTGCTTCTCTTTTCGGGTCCATTTTCTCTGAATGCACTGATCTGTCATGTGTGCTCCCCAGGCGTAGTCCGAGGCATCTGTTGTGATGATTTGAGTTGCTTGAGGTACACAGAAAGGAAGACCTGTGTTTCTTCGGCAAGCTTGAGCCCACCACAAAAATTCCTTTTGAAGGCATGGAATGAGTGGGATAATTGTTTCCAAGCTGTGGCTGTGGTGAGACCATAACGTTTTCAGGTACAATTGAAGTTTCCTCATATGCAGCTTTGCACATGGGATTAGTAGGATGCAAGATGCCATGGAATCCCAGAGCCTGCAGGATTTTCCTTGCAGTTAGCCTGGTGTAAGTTGCCATTTTTCTGAAGTATTGAGACAGTTGCCCTTGCTTGTCTGGTGCAAGGTAGGCCATTTGGGTAGTTGTATCCAAGCTGGCACCCAGGAAAATTAATTTGAGAGGGTATTAGTTTTGATTTCTTTTTGTTGACTGTGTATCCCAGGAAGCTCAGTAGTTTTATTACAAACGCCAGGTGCTACAGTAGTATGTCCTTGCTGTCCGCTTGGATCAGGCAGTCATCCAGATATGGGTAGATTTGTATCCCTTGTAGTCTGCAGAAGGCGATTACTGATGCCAGGCATTTCGTAAACACTCTGGGCGCAGTAGATAAGCCAAAGGGCAATGCAGAGAATTGGTAATGGGTTGAACCTGCAAGAAATCTGAGGTATCTTCTGCAATCTTGTCTGATAGGGACATGCAGGTATGCCTCCTTGAGGTCCAATGTTACCAGCCAAGACTCCTTTGCCCAGCATGGGAAGAAGCTGCTGTAATGTGAACATCTTGAATTTTGGCACCAGTAGATATGTGTTTAGGATGGATAGGTCCAAGATAGGTCTCCAATCTTTGTCTTTCCTCGGTACCAGGAATAGTCTGGAATAAAACCCTTGACCTTGTTCTTTTGCAGGTACCTCTTGAATTGCTTTCATGTCCATGAGAGCTGAAACTTGTTTTTGTGCCTCTGCCCTTTGATTTTGTGGCAGGTTTGGCATGCCTCTCATTTTTGGAAGGGTGCAAAAGTGAAACCTGTAGCCTCTGTCTATAATGTCCAGAATCCATTTGTCTTTTGTAACAATATGCCAATTGTTTGAGAATAATGTCAGTTTTCCGCCCAAAGGTGCTGCCATTAAAGCTTTGCTTGGCAGGTGCAGGGGGAAGTAATTGTGTCTGTTTTCTAAAAGACTGTGATCCATCTTCTCCACCTCTTCGGGTTGGTGCTTGCCACTGTCTGGCTCTGAAAGATCCTTGAGGTTGCCCTCTGCCCCTTGGACGCCTGCATCTGCCCCCTTTGAGGTCTGTCCGTGGCTGGAAAGGACCAATTTTTTAATGGTCAGTTTCTGCTGAAACGTGGAGGCTGTACCTGCAGGAAATCTTTCACTGTTTGCATTGATTTCGCCTTTTCCTCCATTTTCTTTAGCACCTCCTCAGCTTTAACACCAAACAATACATCTTTTTGAAGAGGTGCATCTAATAATTTAGCTTTGACATGATCTGGTAAGGTTTGCTCTTTGAGCCAAGCATGTCTACGTATAACAGACCCCGTAACAGCAGCTCCGTAACAGCAGCTCTACATGAGGCCTCTAAAGCATCAAAACCACACTGCAAGGTAGGTTTACCCACTTGCTCTGCACCATGCAACAAATCCTGCAACTCTTAAATCTGGTTCTGGTTGTGTCATCTTGCTTTTCAGCTGAGATATCAAAAATTGTTGATACTTTAAACATATGGAACTGACAGTTTAATGCCCTCATGGTTAAAGTGGTCGAGGTGTACACTTTTTTCCCCCACCTTTCTAAAGCTCTGGAATCTCACTGAAGGCAATGGATTTTTAGCAGTAGAAGCCTTAATTCCCTTGGGACACTGTGAAATTGTTTCCGGGTCAGCAGTATGGCTTTTATATAGGAACTGGTGAGAGTCAGGAACCCGGTAATACCAGTCTGGTTTAACAGGAGCTGGAGGCAAAGAATCAGGATTAAGACTGGCTTCTGTGTACACATCATCCAATATATCTAAAACAGGAGGGATACCCAGAGGCCTATGCTGGGGGAGCAGAAGAAATTCCCTGAGCCTTTTCTTGGAATCTGAGTAATCTTGGCCTTCCCAGTGAAAGTGTTCCCTCAATGTATGCAGGGTTTCCCCAAAAGAGAAGTCCTCGGGGGGGAGGGGGGGGGGCCGAGGGAATAGACTCCTCTGCATCAGAGTCTTCGAATGGAGAAAAGGCATAATCCTGGTCCTCAGATAGTTCTGAGATAATAGAAGCTTGATCTGAGGAAGGGTAGTCTTCATCTAATCTGGGCCTTTTGTCAGAGGGAGTAATCAAATCCCCAGCCATTTTAAGCATCTGTTTTTTAGGCATGGTGCCTTGAGAGGGGGTCTGAGGAACCTGTTTTTTGGTTTTCATGGCTGCTTTAGATTTAGTGAAGGCTTTAATGGAGAAGGAGGAAGGCCTGAAGACCCCTTGAGAAATGACAGGCTTGTCTAAATTCTGAGTTTCCGCGCCAGGAGTGGCGTCTGGGTCTGTAGTAGGAATGGGGGCCGAGGAGCCTGCGACCTCGGGTACTGAAGACACCGGTAATGCATTGTCATCGGTACTCAGGGGCTGCGTAGGCGCCTCGCTGAGTACCGGAGAACCGGTAGTAGGCCTTAGCGTGGTTTCAGTAAGTAGTGCAGACCTCGTATGTCGGTCCTTATCTTTGCGTTTTTTGCTCAAAACTGGAGTCGGAGTATCTGACGACATAATATAATTACATTTTTCGCCAAAAAATTGAAGGGCGAATTCCGCCCGACGCTTAATAGTGTGCTTATTGAATCTAGCACAAAAATGGCAGGCAGAGACATTGTGGTCTGGGCCTAAGCAAGGTATACAGAAAGAGTGGAAATCCTTATGCGGTATTTGCTTCCCACATGAAATGCAATTATTAACTTTGTCCGACATCGGTCTGAGGCAAGAAAAGTTTCCCCAACGGGGTACTTAGCTTTCAAGACGACTTCGGCTGAAATACTTTTGTAAATCTCAGGAGCTGGCCGAACGGCACTTGCGAACTGCTTCGGGCACCGCGCAGCAAGAAAGACTGGAGAAAATGGCGTCTGCTGCCTCTTATACCCCTGCCGCACTGACGTCAAGGAAGAAGAGACAACAACCGACGCCAGACATAGACTTTGGAATTCGGCCGACCGAGGACCCGCCTGACGGCAGGATAACCCATCTGTTATGACTGCAGCTGTATGCACGATGAACATCAGAGACCCATACGTGAAGCAGAATGAGAAGGACATCAGATCAAACTTTCATCCACACAAAATTGTCAAGGCAGACATTTATGCATCATGCCTGAATGAAACTATACAGATGTAATTGTAGGATTCAAAATGCCTAATTTAATATGGCCACAGGAACTGAACTAAATGCATACCAAAATTAATCTACAAGTAACATTTAAACATTCAGACTCCTGGCAAAGAAATGTCCTCATTGTTTCAATGCACTCATTCCTTCCATTTGTCCTTTTCCATTTTCAGCTCTGACCATTCTTCACTGAGATGGAAGTTTGCATCTGCAGTTTTAAGGTCTTGGGGAAAAGCCACAAGTAGACATAGGTTGCAGATGTGCATGAACCGGAATTAAAGACAGCATTCCCAAGCACCAGCTCAAGCACTGGGTAGGCTCTTAGTGTGGTCCCACCCAGCATAAGAGTTGGTCGGGACTACGCATCAAGTTTATATTTGCCAACTACTGCGTCTGCTCTTGGGTCCAAGGAGAAGCCAGTGGTTTAGTAGCAGGAATAGGGAATGCAGGTCCCCAGGCCGAACTGCTGCTGAATGGTGCTGGAATTAACAGACTTACAGCAGGACAGACAGTGCTGGGGTAAGACAGTAAAGACTTAAAAATGGGAGTTTTTGTCCTTTATTTCGTCTGGGTGTGTATAAGGAAGAATCTCCCACCGGCAGTTGTAAAACTAGAAGTAAAGGGGGAAAACCATACTGCAAGCAGCTGATGGAAAGGGATGGCCAATTCAGCAGTTTTTGCTAGGATGGCACTCCCCTACAAGTTGAATGTGTATATTTACATGTAGGCATGGAGGTGTGTGCGTGTTGGGGGAAGGTAATGGCATAACCTGAAGATGAGGGAGTCACAGACAGCAGTGCTTCATGTTTCACTGAACTTTAAATTACAAGGGACGTAAAATTCAGGTGTCTGCTTCACTTAATGGTTCCTGCGTTTTGATTATGCTACTCTGAATCAGTAACTGTTGGCTCTATTTAGGAGTGTTATTTACACATCAGTTCTCATGCACGTACTTTAAACTGTGCAAGGGGCATCTGACCAGGGAGTGGGAGAACCAATGATGCATACAAACTTTAAAGATCGGAACTTGAATGGGTTGCTTCTGCACCATTGCAGGACCAGATCAGACAACAGATCTTTCCTTTTTTTCCAAACACAACATTAATGGCTTCTACTAATGCAGGACCCAAAAGGTGGGATGACTGGACAACACACATCAAGTGTGTGCATGTGTGTGCGTGAGAGAGATGAGGCTCAAACCCTTACCTTGTTTATACTAGATAGGAGCCGTAATCATCTCTACATCCACTACCTTCAATCGGGGTGCATTCTCAAGGAATGTGATATTCAGTACATTTTCAAGTAATGCGAGACTCAGCACATTTAAGGAATTGTTTCAAGAGGAGATAAGTTTACTGAGGAGATAAGTTTACTGTTGCTCATGTTAAGTCGGTTTTCAATGTGCAACTGTTTCATTTAGCAAATGGCCATAAGTGTGTGCTATAGAAACTGAAAGCACAGCTAATACCAGGTAGAGTACTAGCTTTTTGGGCAGAAGGCCGTCTGTTCTACTCGCACACCATGTAGATGCATTGCTGATAATGCAGTGCACTTCACCCTCTTCTTTTTAAAATCTACATTACACGCAAGTAGTGGCTTATAAAAAGTTTCCGAAAGTGGGTCTCACTCCATAAAAATTTGGGAACCACTGGTCTAGCTCACTACCACTATTCACCAATTTGTACAAAACTAAAATCTAGTCATACAAGTAGTAGTCAGAACATCTAGGTTACAGATGTCACATTCTGACTCAGGAGTATAATATGGTAGAAAACTAAAAAGAAACCTTATACCAGACCAGTGACTTGCATTGGGGGGGGGGCACATTTTCTTGATACATGGCTGGGGGAGGCCTTTAGTGACTTTCTGAATACAGTTAATTCCTTCTGGAAGAAGTTAAAGCATTTCTTCTGTCAAATTATTACATGATTTCCAAATCAGCAGCAAAAATACAACCATTTGATAACAGGGTAGGGGGGCTGGTCAAACCCATTTCAGACACAGCCTGGGCCAATAGCAGCAGATTAATTCAGAGATAAATAACACAGATAACAGTAAAAGATTAAATAAATATTTGGACTACACATCTTTACAACGTAGATTTGCACATTTTGCTCTAGCAGACCATGAAAGACAAATTGCAGACTACTAAAGTGTTTACCATCCTTGTGGTGCATGTGTGTGTGTGTGTGTGGGGGGTATTACTGTGACAGCCCCTCTTTACCCCAGGACAGTAATCAAGGAGCCTCAATTCTCACCACTGACACCAGTAAGAGGCAGTCACTAAAAACAAGAATGGATTTTCACAGTATTTTAAAATGCAGCTCTCTGCATTAAGCATAATTTCTCTCAAGAGCACACAAGGAACCTGCTCCAGAACTGAGACTACACTCTTTTTCCAGATCCCAAACAAGATTCACCTTGAAGCACTGTGTCCCAGTTCCAAGTATCTGAGACACACACTTGAAGGTCAGATCACACACCTGGAAAAGGGTGGCATAGATTCAACCAGCTGTCTCTCCCCTCTCCAGACTATAAGGTAGATTGCTGCCACCAGTCAGCTACTCTATAAGGCTCTTAAAAAGGGTAACAAATTATACTGTATCAAATACTGAAATAAAAATGGCACAGTGTGCTCGAAGCAGTAAGGCTTATCGGAGTACCCAGAGTCACTAGAATAAGCACAAGCACTCTACATGTTAAAAGCATTCTCTAAGACAAGCCACAATGAAAAGGTATAAAAATATTTAATAATGGATAACCACAAAGCATTCTATAGCCATGTCAAAAATCTCAATGGCAACACCCAGACCTGCTGAGTTGCAGCACAATGACACTAAATATACAGAACCAACTGATATTGCCAACATCCTGGCAGACATGTTCAGTGCTAACTTTACCCCCCCTCTCACCCCCTAAAGGGCCCATCTTTACACCGGAAGAATGCAAAGTTCCTGTAATCATGGCTGCACAGGTAAAAACTTCACTCTGCAAAGCCAAGAACACAGCATCCATGGGACCTGACAACATCCCAAGCTGCCTTCTACATGAACTACAGAATGAACTGGCACCCCACCCAAGTACCATATTCAATCATAGCCTCACCTCAGGCTTTGTGCTCATTGAAATGGCGCACCGCGACAGTTATCCCACTCCACAAAGGGGGGGGCCCACAACAGACCCCATGAACTACCGCCCCATTAGCCTGACGAGCCTAGTCTGCAAGGCCATGGAACTCATAAACAAAGACATTGGAGATCTCCAAACCCTGGACCCCACACAGTTAGGGTTTGTAAAAGGCAGATCAGGTCTACTAAACCTGATAGACTTCTTTGAAGTAGTCACCAAAGCCATAGATGAGGGTAAAGTGGTTCACACAGCCTATCTAGATCTCGCCAAGGCGTTCAACACCATCCCCCAATCTGGAATTATAAACTCACTAAACTAGGTATAAATCCCTGTGTCACAAGATGGGTTGCCAACTGGCTTACTGAAAGAACCCACACTGTGAAAGTAGCAGACTCCAAAGCAGACTTCAGACCAGTGACAAGTGGAGTACCACAGGGTTCAGTCCTGGGTTCTCTCCTGTTTGGTAACTACTTTTCTGAAGTACAGGCCAACACAGAAGGTCTTTGCTAACTAAATTCGCAGATGACTGCAAACTAGGAGCCATAATTGAAACTCCTAACGATGTGGACATCCTACAAAAGGGCCTCACTGAGACAGATGCCTGGTGTCAAAGACATGGTCGCAAGCTCAATGCCAAAAAGAGCATGGTCATCCCCTTTGGTAAAAATTCTGTACCCATGAACTACCACATAGGCGGTAGTCTAAACACCGAATGTGTGATAAGAGACCTTGGAACACAGGTGGACAGTAGTCTCTCCTTTGATAGTCACATCTCCAACGTGGTCAGGAAATCCTTCTACGTGGCACACCTCATCACAAAAGGTTTCTCATCCAGAAAAAAAGTGAGGTCATTGTTCCCCTCTACTCATCACTCATTAGACCCACTATAGGAGTACAACACCCCTTTTGGTATGTACCGCAAGACATTTACAACTGGAAAGGCCGCAAAAATAACTGTTAGGATTACTGGCCTCAAACAGATGCCTTACGCAGACAGTCTCAAAAAACTCCAGCTTTACTCCGTCGCATATCGCCTACTCAGAGGCGATCTCTGCCTAACCTACAAAGCTATGTCAAACCCAGAGCTGTTGGACATGCTCCACTTAAAGAAATCCCAATCCCTCAGAGCTATACGCTCTAAGGACCTAAACCTTGTCACCACAAACAGAACATGCTGGAGGGATAGATTCCTGTCCCAGAGACTTCCCATACGCTGGAACAGACTACCTATGTCAAACAGAGCTCCTCATTAGCACTCAAGAAAAATCTTGATGATTGGATGGGTAATTAGGAAATTCACCCCGGGGATCACTTCTGTGGCTCTGCTTGACAGGGGGCACAGGAAAATAATTTTCTTGGGTGGCGAAAGCCAGGGTACATTTTCAGCTAGGCTTGTATAGGCCCTAGGGCCAATAGCCTAGTACCCTACCTATGAACCTAAAATAGAAAAACAGGAGAATACTTAATATTCAAATACAATACAGAGTTTTCAATCACAGGAAATAAAACATTAAACACAGTTGGAAAGACTCTCAGATGCAGAAAAAAGAAAATACTACTCATCACACTGTATTACTCCTAACTGAACTAGAGAAACTGCCCAGAGTTAACACACTTAGTATCGCAAGGCAAGATGTACTGCTGAGAAGCCCACTTCCACAAGGCAAGACGAGAAACTACACAGTCGCTGAACATTACAACAATAGAACTGAACTGTGAGAACTGACAAAGATCTTTTACATAAAGTTCCAAAGAAAAAACAAAAAACTGCTGCTGCCAGAGTTCTGTCCTTCAGCTGGTTATAGAATGACATCAAATCTAGTCACCCGACTCTGGCACAATACACACATTCAGAACTCTGCTTCTGTTGCAGCATTTAACAAACAACTTTTATAAAATTACATTTTAATACAAGCATCTATACACATAAATGCGACAGTCAAATAAGACTATTTACAAAACTTTAGCCAATCATGCTGGCATATGCCACACATGCACTGGCCTACTACTTCTGGTACAACTGGTAACACCTAACGTTGTCACATCTCTCCCCCACCCCACCCCCTTGAAGGCTGAAACTAGTTTTTTCCAGTGACCCTGGAAAAACATTGCTTGAAAGAAATGGGCCTGCCTGGGAACACATCAACCTATACCCAGTCTTGCAAGCTCATTTGCATTGCTGTAATCTGAACTGGCTAACAAGGGGCCCTCCCAAAGCCCCTTTAAGCATGCCTGCTTGCAGGCTGGGGTCCACACTACCTTATCTGGCCTGTTTTTCCTTGTCAAGTCTGTAAGGGGAGCAGCTATTATACTACAATTGGGAACGAACTTTCTACAGTACCCCGCTGTCCCCAAGAACGTCTTCACCTGCTTTTTGGCAACGGTGCAGGCCATGCCTGAATAGCTTTCCCTATGGCAGGCTCTGGCCTGAAATTACCACTCCCCACTCAATATCACAAGTAAGAGACCTCTGCCATACCCACCTGACCCTTTCTGGGCTTAATGGTCAATCCTGCCCTTTGCTGTCTGCCCAGGGCTTCCCTGACATGCTGAGGCTTCATTAGGTTAACATACTACAATTTGTGCCCCTGCCAAGAAAGTTTACCATATAATTAATGTCACTGACCTAAGTTGCCTGCAGCTTAGTCTCTCTGACAGGAATAAGCACCATCACACTTGCTGTCCTGCAGCATATTCTCGGGCTCGAGCACTATCATACCACACCTTTTTCCACTGTTGGGCTCCTACCAAGCTCTCCTGGGCCAAGCCCATGAGCTCCCTAAGCCTGGTCTTGAGATTTACAACATATACCACAACAGACCCCTTATGGGATTCGCACACACCCTCCCACTCATCATGAATAAAATCTAAAGGCCCCATCACCCTATGCCCATACATTTACTCAAAGGGTGAAAAACCTGTGGATTCCAGGGATACCTCTCTGTATGCAAACAGTAGATGGGGTAAATGTGTGTTCCACTTTCTCCTAAACTGGTCTGCAAATGCCCGTAGCATTGTCTTTAGTGTAGAGTTTAACCTCTCTACAACACCATTAGTCTGGAGGTGGCAGGTGGTAGTCTTTAGGTGCTTCACCCCACAATGCTTCCATAGACAAGCCAGCAGGTCTGAAATAAAACTGTCACTTTTGACAGTCAGTATTTCTCTTGGGAGGAACCTACCCTGATAAGTGTCTAACAAAGCAACTGCCACCTTCTCTGCCTCGATTGAGGACAGAGACACCACCTCAGGGTATCTAGTAGCATAATCTATCACCACCAGGATGCATTTCATCTTTGTGGAACTTTGAGTACTCAGAGGCCCCACAATATTCATAGCTACCCTCTGAAACGGATACTCAATCACAGGCAAAGGCATTAACAGAGCTTTGGTCGCATCTCCTGCCTTCGCTACCTTTTGACAGTGCTCACATGTCCTGCAGTACCCTGTTACATCACTTGCAATCCCAGGCCAATAAAAATGCTGCACAATACAACTCTTGGTATGCTTTATATCCATATGACCTGCAAATGGAATATCATGGGCTATGGCTAGAATTGACAGAGGTAGGCTTGGGCAATAGCAAGTGCTATATTACCTCCCCCTCAAGCCCTCCCTCAGGGGTCCACGCTCTGTACATTAACCCTCTGTTCCAATATACAAACTCCTTTTCCTTGAGCATCAGGTGCCTCTAAACCTACCTCCCTAAAGCCTCGTAAACAGGATCCGAAAGCTGAGCCCGTCTCAACTCTATTGCTGTAACGCCTCCCTAGCTCTCCTTTCACAGGAATTTTAATATCTTCTGGTAGTGGTGCCTCACTGATAACCAAGGTACTACCACATCTCTGTCCTTGCAGTCCCCTGTCCATGGGATCATCAATACCTACCAGCATCTGTGGTTCACTTTCAGGCTCACTGCTACAAGGCAGATCCCTCTCTGAAATAACATGACCAGCCCCAGGCATGGGGCCCATCTGGGTCCCCCCAGGTTACAAGACCTACCTGCCCATTTCCAAGCAATTGCATACACACAATGTACATTATCAAAACTGTTCCACAATAAAACATCTACAGGAATATACTCAAACACACCTATCTACTTGTTCTTTTCCACCCTCCCAGTCAAGGTGAGCCTTAGCCCAAGGTATTTGGAATGGGGTCCCTCCTAAAGCTCTAACTGGTGTGGACTGCCCAAGTAACCATGGCAGGCATCACAATGGTTATATCAGAGGCTCTCTCTCTTAGAAGTGGCCCGTCTATCCACTAAGATAGGATGAAAACTCAGATGATAGTTTCCTCTGTTGTCCCCAGACAACTTAATGCTGGCATGCTGTTAGTCATACACTTATTGGTTCCCTCACCTTTTGTTCCTCACCGTTTCAGTGGACATCTGTACGCTATATGACCCCCTCTGGTTACATTTAAAACATCCAACATTGATCCTGGCAGTGTACCTGAACTAGTGGCGTCCCCTGTTACTGGTAGACTCTCTTGGGGGTGATTTAGGCTGCCCACCATGGGTTCCCTTATATCCATGTGCAGCACTTAGTATCCCCTTCTAAAGCAGCGATGCCCTGCTTGCCGAGTAGAGATCCCCTTTTCTCCTCAGCTCATCCGCAGAGTTACACTCTTGGTCTATCAACCAGATTATCATGTCCTCAGGCAAAGTGCTAAGGGCATGTTCCGTCACCAAACGGTCTGCCAGCCTTTCAAAAGTGGTGACCCGACACCCACTCACCCAACTGTGAAAGTACTCACTCGGTAATACAGCCACATACACTTTCACCTGCCTTGCATCTATGCTCATGAAACTTTTTCTGTAAGCTTCAGGTGTTAAAGTCTAGTAAACATGGTTTAAAACAAATCAGTATCAGACCACTTAGAAACAGCAGTTATAGTTTTACCATGGAGTATGCGTCAGGAACTGTACCCAGAGGTCTTGGTCAACATTATACTGTTTACATGCAACTATCAAAGTCACCACCCTCTGCAAACTGTGAAGGAAATTTACTGACCTTTATTGCTTCTGGGGTCCGGTTATTCCCCTCCCCATTACCCCCACGACTCTTGGAGTCAACATCTCCCTCTCACATTGCCAGTGTCTCTCCTCTTGTTGAATTTACAAATGCCAGTCTCATTTTAGTTCATGTTGACTGTTGTGAAACAAATTCTGAATGTTTACCTTGCGGCTGTTGAGCACCCACACCTTCAGTGACAACTGCTTACAGGCTACTGAAGTTCAATTAAAATCCCACAGCCCTGACACCAATATGTGACAGCCCCTCTTTACCCCATGCTAGTAATCTAGGAGCCCCAATCCTCAATGACACCAGTGAAACGCGGTTACTAAAAACAGGAATGTACTTACAAAACAGTATTTCAAAATTCAGCTCTCTGCATTCAAGCACAATCTCCCTCAAGAACACAGAAAGAACCTGCTCCACATCTGGTACTGGACCCAAACAAGACTCACCTTGGAACACAGTGTCCCAGTTCCAACTATCTAAACACACACACTTGAATCTGATTTTACACATCACACACACACACACACACACACACACACACACACACACACACACACACACACACACACACACACACACACACAAAAGGCCGGCACAGATTCACTAGCAGTGTCCCCTCTCTCCAGGCTATAAGGTAGTTGCTTCCACCAGTAAAATACTCAGGATCTTACAATGGGTAACCAATTACACTGCATCAAATTAATACCAATATAAATGGAGTGTGACGGAAGCAGTTAGACTTATCAGGGTTGCCACAGTGTCATTAGAATAAGCAAAGTACTCTCAAGATGTTAAAGTATTCTCTAAAAGACCAGCCACAGGGAAAATGTATAAAAGTATTTAACAATGGGTAATAAAATAGAAAACAGAAAATACTTGGTCACTTACAATAAACAGAGTTCAGTCACATGAAATATAAAAACACAGTTGTATAGAATCTCACAGATGCAGAAAAACACAAAATACTTAACTAATGTCACTGTATTACTCCTAACTGAACAAAGAAACTGTCCCCAATTAACTCGGTATAACAAGGCAAGATGAACTGCCAAGATGCTCACTTCCAAAAGGCAATAAGAGATACTACACACTGAATGAATGGCACAACTGAAAGAACTGAACTGTGATAACTGACAGCTCTTTTATACGAGGTTCCAAAGAAAAACAAACTGCTGCTGCCAGAGTTCCGTTCTTCACCTAGTTATAGAACATCACATTTAGTCACCAGAGTCTGGCACAATACACATTCAGAACTCTTAAGATTCTGTTGCAGCATTTTTAACGGTACTTGTGTATTATCGTAATCACTATATTTGGTACTTGCGTATTATCGCAACCACATTTGGAATGGTATGAAATGCGAACGCATGGCATTGCTGACTGACTGCAGTACTCCGATTTAAATGACAGACTGCAATGCTCGGTGATTTTGAGGGTTAGTCCAGTGGGAGTGAAAGTCGATCGGTAGCGCATGACATTTACTGCATGTTGAGTACCATCCTTGTCATCAGAAACTGAACAGGGTATACTTTTTTCACAGCTGAAACATCCGATGTACTATTACACTGATACAATTGTTGCTGTGGTGAAAGGGTGAGCTGTTTGCTCACTTTATATGATTATATGAAGTGGGTTGTAAAGTCTGTATGTGGCGATGACTTCCGTATGTAAAATATACAGCAACTGACATGTTTATGTTCTGATGGTTAAGGTTTCAGTCGGACTTCATTTCCTTCAGATAATACATGGGAACAGAAATCCTGTTCTATGCATGTTGGAAGTTTGCAAAAAATATATGTTAAACCTGCCCCTATTTTGGCTGTTTGTTACTGCATTGTTTCCCTGTTTGCCTGCATTGTTTGTGGAACTTTTGGCCATTCATGGCTTGGGCTTTTATCTGTCTGTCGTACGTTGGCAACGGAATTATGCCCCCCCGTCGGTATCTTTCTCATTACCAGAGAAATGTCACACACGCAAGTCAGCAAGACAGGTTTATAAAGCTTTACAAAGAAAATAAACATTGTAATAAATCATTTCTGAAAAAATAATGTTTAATAATTTCAGGGATACCTGAAGGACATGTCAATATTTCCACAGTGAGTTCATTGCCATGTGGTTGCGATAATACGCAAGTACCCTATATTTATGTTATTGAGAAAGGAGTCTGTGTGTTTTTGCCCAGTCAGATTAAGGAATGCTCAAGTAACTACACACCTAAACATGCAGACAATCCTGTTCTTTATGACTACACTGTCCCCTACATCTCAATCAATGGGGAGCACAAAGGAAATACTTCACAACAAAGCGGCACAGCGATATAATAAATCTTAAATGCTTTGCAAAGGAAGGCAGTACTTTCCCAAAAAGAGAGAGATCAGAAAGAGGGGATAAATTAACATGTTATTTAAGAATATGCTTTTCCATACAACATTAAATAACACTGAAATCTAGTCAACAATGAGCATGTTTCCTCTGTCTATTTGCTTACTCTTTAGAAACTAGCATGGATCAGACACATCCATAATATTTCGGTCTCAAGCTTTGCAAATAGTTCATGTTCTATAAAACGTTCTGCTATAGTACTGTAAACTTCACAGCGTGATTTTTCCAGTTTTATTTGCATACTCTTTAGAAAACAGTATAGATCGAATGCATCCATACATTGTTTTTCCTCATTAAACACCAGGAACCGGATGTCAAAAGCTCACAAGGTTTTAATGTTCAAATGTAGTTAAAAACAGTCACTTAAAACTCAAATTTGCAAAATGAATCAACGCACCAAAATTAAGACCAGGACAAAATGCGTATTTAAATGTCCAAACAATATATAAAACCCTCAATCACAACCTCGACTTGCAAGAGTAAAAATCCAATACATGTAAAGCGCTTTTCGTTCGGGCTATACCCGAACTTCTTCAGACAACCTACTCAAATCAATTTGTTTTAAATAGTTTCTTCTCCTGCTATTACCAAATCAGGAAGAGGCTCAAATCAACCCATTTCGTAGCAAACAGTTTTAAAGAAAAACGTGCTATAAATTTGTCAAATTGCATACTGTGTGTTCTATTACTGTGGGTGGCTAGTAATCATATTCTTGGTTATTAAGTACAAAACCATTAGGTTACACAAAGAAAATTTTTTGATATTACCTAACATTTTTTAAAAAAGGTACAAGGTCCGTTCTAATACCAAACCTCGTACCTAATAGTTATACTATACACAAAGTTTACAACAAACAATGACTACTCAACTAACCCACCATAAAAAAAAAAAATATATCACTAAAGGTTTAATATAGGGGTTTGAAACTAGTAACTAAAAAAACTAGCTCTACTACTGAGCAACCCACTTACAAATCTTATTGTGTGCGTGTGTGTGTATATATATATATATATATATATATATATATATATATATATATATATATATAAAATATATGTGTAGTATATATATATGTGTAGTATATATAAATGTAATGAGTAAGGTAGAGCCAGTTGAAAATGTTGATAGTGTCCCTCAAACATAGTGTCCCCTAGTACTACCCCTGGGTTTAAATTCCTTATATTACCTGTATAAACTTCTTAATTTTAAAATGCATGCAATACTACAAGATTCATTTAACCCAGGTTCTACACATGCGTTTAATCTTAGTTGCCAGTTGAGTTCATT
The DNA here is from genome assembly GCF_019279795.1 of Protopterus annectens. Classification (NCBI taxonomy): domain Eukaryota; kingdom Metazoa; phylum Chordata; order Ceratodontiformes; family Protopteridae; genus Protopterus; species Protopterus annectens. The sequence goes on along the minus strand of NC_056743.1, from coordinate 1,481,428,073 downwards.
TCTCTCTAACTGAAGCTTCAATAAGCTGTCAATAACTCCACACCTACCCTTCATGTTCTGCTTTACTTGTGATATGATCCTAAATTAAAAAAAAATTACCTTCTTTTAGTTCACAGTGGCGGGCCAAAGCATTGTTGGGGTTCTTCTTACTAATAGCTTAAATGTGTTCATAAATCCGGTCCCTCAATCTACGGTCGGTCTTACCCACATAAAACGCCTGGGTTGCTCAGTAGTAGAGCTAGTTTTTTAGTTACTAGTTTCAAACCCATATATTAAACCTTTAGTGATATTTCTTTTATGGTGGGTTAGTTGAGTAGTCATTGTTTGTTGTAAACTTTGTGTATGGTATAACTATTAGGTACAAGGTTTGGTATTAGAACGGACCTTGTACTTTTTTTAAAAAATGTTAGGCAACATAAAAAAAAAAATTTTCTTTGTGTAACCTAATGGTTTTGTACTTAAAACAAGAACATTATTACTAGCCACCCACGGTAATTGAACACACAGTATGCAATTTAACGAATTTATAGCACGTTTTACTTTAAAACTGTTTGCTACGAAATGGGTTGATTTGAGCCTCTTCCTGATTTGGTAATAGCGGGAGAAGAAACTATTTAAAACAAATTATGATTTGAGTAGGTTGTCTGAAGTTAGGGTATAGCCCGAACGAAAAGCGCTTTACATGTATTGGATTTTTACTCTTGCAAGTCTATTTTGCAAGTCGAGGTTGTGACGGAGGGTTTTATATATTGTTTGGACATTTAAATACACATTTTGTCCTGCTCTTACTTTTGGTGCGTTGATTCATTTTACAAATTTGAGTTTTAAGTGACTTTTTAACTACATTTGAACATTAAAACCTTGTGAGCTTTTGACATCCGTTTCCTGGTTCCTGGTGTGTAAAGTTTTCGCGTTTGTGGACGTCTATTGGCGTTTCCTTGTTTTTCCTCATTGCAAAGATTTTAGTGTAAAACGTGCTGTCCTGCTGATTACAACACACTTGGCCAAAATAGTAGGCAACTTTCAGGTACTGCAGTGGCCATCATGTGAGGCATCCCTTTCCTGGTTTGCAGGTTATTTGCTGAACGCAGCTCTTGTATGTGGTGCACATTAAGGGTAACTCAACATAGCACCATCAGATAAATTTCAGATCCCTGCTATTGCCAAGTAGCACTTAAACAATAACGTGGTTGCGATAATACGAAAGTACCTTTTTAACATAAGCAGCTTTTACAAATCAACTTCCAAGACAGCTGCTCACTTAGTAACAGCTTGTTTCTAGTTCTCCCAGTGTGAAAAGCTTAGCAGAGAAGGCTGTACACGTGTTTATGGGTAAATTTCAGTAACTGGCTAATACATTCACCACATAGATGCCAGGAATAAAGAAATATAAAGACCTGAAAAAATCAGCTAGAAAAGAGATGAAGAAACACTGGGGAAGATTCTGCAGCTGTTCAGTAAAAAGCAATACAACCTTCAGCCACGTCTTCCAGTAACCTACAGAATATACAAGACAACTGCATAATGACTGGGTTAAAATAAACTGAGTACATAAACACAAACAAAAGGCTGGAAAAAAACAGAAACAGCTTTAAAACAGATATTCAGATGAGATGATAAAGCTGCAAAAATCAGAGGTCGCAAAGAAGAAAATACTGGCTGAATATGCAACTCCTCAGCAACAGATCTTTCAAAAATACAATTAGAGAACAGAGCACGCAGGAAAAACCTGAGACTTTCAGCTATACCATCTTACAAAAGCACAAATAAGCAAATGGACTAGTATTCCACAGCAGTCGTTTTTAGCTGAAAGGGTACATAAGTGTGTATGCGCCAAACCTAGCTTTAAGAAAGCAACCTAGACCCAAGATGCAATCCTACCAGCAGGAGGAGTTTGACAAAACTGTAGCAGGACAAAATACTAAAAGTGGGAGGCAAAGTGTTTGAGGAGAATGATTACTCACTGTCCACCAGGCAAAGAGAAGTGAATTCATTCCACTATTCAGGGCATGCTGAGACGAAGGCTTAAGATCCAAACTGCTGTATCCAGCTGTCTAATGTATTCCTCCCTGGAGGAACAAATAATTTTTTTTAATGAAGTACATGCTAAGGAGGAAATACAAAGGTTTGTCTGAAAAAAGTGAGCTGTAAAATAGGAGATTCTGCTTCTTGTTTTTCTAGTAAGAAAGATCAGAGACTGTACCTGTGAAACCTTTCCAGTATTTCAACAGAAAATGTTGGAGAGACTAGGAAGGGAGCACAGGAGTTTACTAGAAGAATCGACAGTAAGTTAGAAATGAAGCAAAGACAGGATTTGGGCGATGGAGAACAACAGTAATAAAAAGTACAGTTTTGTACCTACCATAAATGTAGATGTTCGAGGATTCCATTGCTGCAGTCCTTACTATTGGGTATAGTCCGCATCCAGTCGGCCCGAATACCAGAGTATAAGGCTGACGTCGGTCAGGGCGCATTAGACTGACGTCAGTACGTCAGGGTACTAATGCGCATGACCGACGTCATATCCTCAGTCTTTTCTTGCCCCAGATGTCAGAAGACCCTAAAAAGACAAGGCTCAAAATACCTGCACTAAAAATATATACAATATATACAAGACTATATACCAAAATATCAGCATGTAAACTCACCTACACAACCACCCCTAAACACAGAGGGAAGGAGGGAGGTAAATTGGACTGCAGCAATGGAATCCTCGAACATCTACATTTATGGTAGGTACAAAACTGTACTATGTTCTTCGCTTCCCATTGCTGCAGTCCTTACTATTGGGTAGAATCCCAAAGCAGAGGAAAGGGAGGCTGGCAAATCATAAAGAAGTAGGAGCTGACAACATGCCTTGCAAAACAGCTGTGGCAAAACCAGCCCTAGACTTAGAGTAGATAGGAAGGTGATAATGCTTAGAGAAAGTATGCACTGAACTCCAAGTAGCTGCTTCCAAAATATCCTTAGTTGCCACCCCCCTTAGAAATGCTGTTGAAGTGGCAGTAGCCCTAGTGGAATGAGGCCTAATCCCAGCTGGAATCTCCTTGCCATGATGGGAATAACAAAATGCAATGCAAAAAGCCAATCCACCTAGAAATAGTTTGTTTTGACACAGGCTTGCCCTGTGAACTCAAAGCAAAAGAAACAAACAACTGCTGAGACTGCCTAAAATCCTTAGTCCTGCTTAAATAATAACGCAATTGCCTGTGTACATCTAAAGTGTGCAAAATCTTTTCCCCTTTATTTTGGGGGTCTGCATAAAACGTAGGCAAATGAATAGTTTGGTTTAAAGCCAAACTAGAAACCACCTTAGGCATAAAGGAAGGATTAGTACGTAATGATACCCTATCCTTATGGAAAATCAAAAAGGGCTCTACTGCCATAAGGGCCTGCAACTCAGACACCCTTCTTGCAGAAGTAATAGCCAACAGAAAAGCAGTCTTCCATGACAAGTATTTCAATTCAGCAGTAGCTGCAGGCTCAAAAGGTTGTAGAGTAAGTTTTTCCAACACAAAATTGAGATCCCAAGCAGGAGTAGGAGCTCTACGGGGTCTTATATTCTTTGCCCCTCTAAGAAACTGCTTGAACAAAGGATGAAAACAAAGGTGGGTCACAATCATAGTGAGCTGAAATTGCTGCAGCATGAATCTTAATGGAAGAGAAGGACAAACCTTTGTCCAATAACTCAGTAAGATATTGAAGAGCCACACTCAAATTAGGCTCAGAAATCTCCAAATTCTTTGCTGTACTCCAAAATAAAAATCTCTTCCATTTTTCTGCGTACACTCTCCTTGTACTAGGTCTTCTAGCTTCCATAATCACATTTAAAACTTGTTGAGGAAGTTGAGACCTGCTGTGTTTCAACACAGAATATGCCAGGCTGTTAGATGAAGAGAGTGAAGCTTGACATTGAGCAGATGACCGTCCTTCTGAGATAACAGATGGGGAATCAGAGGTAAAGGCCATGGAGGCTTCTTTACCAGACTCCGTAGTAGTGGGTACCAGTCTGGAGCTATCAAAATCATCCTTGGCCTGTCTTGTCTGACCTTTAATAGTACCTTTGGAAGAAGAGGCAGAGGTGGAAAGGCATACACATGAAGGTTTTTCCAACTGAAAGACAGAGCATCCACTTTCCAAGCTGCGTGATGAAACCCCTTTGTGCAATACTTTGGCAGCTGGTGGTTTAGTGGAGAAGCGAACAGATCTATGTCTGGAGTTCCCCATGACACTGTCAATTTCTGAAATACATGTAGATCCAGTTTCCACTCGTGGGGATCCATGATTTGTCTGCTTAACACATCTGCTAAGGAGTTCTGTGCTCCTGGCAGAAACCTTGCCTGAAGAGTTAGTTGCAAGCTTAGCGCAGTCTCCCATAAAATCATTGCTTGCCTGCATAGAGGATAAGAATGTGTTCCCCCTTGTTTGTTGATGTACCACATGACAGTTGTGTTGTCTGTTAGAATCAACACCTGCCCTGGAAGAAGTAACTCCTTGAAAGCCATTAATGCAAACTGGACTGCTAACATCTCCTTCATGTTGATATGTAGATGCTGTAGTCTGGCAGGCCACTTGTCTTGTATCCACTTTCCATTTAGATGAGCTCCCAAGCAATGTCCGAGGCATCTGTCGTTAAAATCTGACTTGCCTCTGGCCGGGTCACAGAGAGTCCCTTGTTTAGGTGACATTCCTGAGCCCACCACAAAAATTCTTTTGAAGGCAAGGTATTATTTGAATGACAGTGTCCAAATCCTGGCAGTGCTGTGTCCATACATTTTGAGATACCATTGTAGCTTCCTCATATGCAGTTTGGCATTGGGAAGCACCAGAATACAAGATGCCATGAACCCTAATGCTTGAAGGACTGACCTTGCAGTCAGCACGGACTGATGAGATAATTGATGGAAGTAAAGTGATAGACTCTTTTGTTTGTCCGGGGTTAAAAGGCCATCTGGGCTGCTGTATTCAGTCTCACACCCAGAAAGCACATGTCTTGAGAGGGTACTAGACTGGACTTTATTTCGTTCACAGAATACCCTAGGCATCTTAGCACTGCTATAACATACTCCAGATGCTGTAGAAGGTCTTCCTTTTCTTGAGCCAGGATCAGGCAGTCGTCCAAGTAAGGATAGATTTGAATTCCTTGTAGCCTGAAGTAAGCTATCACTGGAGCCAGAACCTTTGTGAATACTCTGGGCAGTAGATAAGCCAAAGGGCAATGCAGAGAACTGATAATGAGAATTTCCAGCTCGAAATCGCAGATACTTCCTGCAACTTAGCCTTATAGGCACATGACGGTAAGCTTCCTTGAGATCTAAAGTTACCATCCAGTGATCTTTGCCCAGCAGAGGTAGAAGTTGTTGTAACGTCAACATCTTGAACTTGGGAATGTCCAGATAAGTGTTGAGGAGAGATAAATCCAAAATTGGTCTCCACGTGTTCCCCTTCTTTGGTACTAGGAACAGGCGAGAATAAAATCCTAGGCCCCTTTCTGATACAGGGACTGGCTGAATGGCCCCCATCTGAAGTAACTGAGAAACTTGCTTGTGAGCCTCTTTTCTTTGTGGAGGAGGAACGTCTGGCATGCCTTTGAAAGGGGGCATTGTGTGGAAATAAAACCTGTAACCGTGGTGAATGATATCCAACACCCATCTGTCTTGAGTAATTAGATCCCAATTTTCTTTGAAAAGAGACAGTCTTCCTCCCAAAGGAGCTGCCAGACGAGAATCTACTGGCAGCTGAAAAGGCAGGTCATTGGGTCTGTTTACGAAAGGACTGACCCCTGCCCTCACCAGAAGTCTGAGCAGGTGAACTCCCTGATCTAGGCCTAAAAGAACCTTGAGCCCTGCCCCTACCACGTCTAGACCTACCCCTAGACTGGGAATCATAAGCAGGATATGTCCACCCCTTAGCAGGCCAATTTCTACTAAACTTGGCTGCACCTGCAAAAAATCTTTAACAGTTTGCATAGACTTAGCTTTGTCCTCCATTTTCTTTAAAACTGCTTCCACAGGCGATCCAAACAACACATCAGACTGTAAAGGAGCATCCAAAATCCTTGTCTTAACATGCTCAGCTAAATTCTGATCCTTCAACCAGGCATGCCTGCGAAGTACAGAACTAGTAGCAGCCACCCTCGAGGAGGCCTGTACAGCATCAAAACCACATTGCAAAGAATGCTTACCCACTTGTTCAGACACATGAACCAAAACCAGCAACTCTTTACACTCAATACCTTCCGCCAAAGCATCCACCTTAGATTTCAATTGTGAAAGGAGATAATTTTGATATTTTAGCATGTGAAACTGACAATTCAACGCTCTCATGGCTAGAGTGGAAGAAGTATACACTTTCTTTCCCCACCTATCCAAAGCCCTTGCCTCTTTATCAGTGGGAACAGGATTTTTAACCACAGAAGCTTTAACACCTTTAGGCCCCTGAGAAACAGTTTCTGGGTCCGCCTAGGACTCTTAAACAAATACTTATGAGCTTGGGGCACCCTATAATACCTATCAGGTATAACAGGAGCAGGAGGCAAAGAGTCAGGGTTCAGGAAGCCTCTGCAAAAACATCTTCCACCACATTCAACACAGGAGGAATAGCTAAGGGCCTATGCTGGGGCAAAACAAGAATTCCCTAAGCCTTTTCCTGGAATCAGAGTAATCCTGGCCTTCCCATTTAAAATGCTCCCTCATGGAATGCAGAGTCTCTGAAAATGAGAAATCCTCAGGAGGAGAAGCTGTAGGAGTGGAATCATCCACATCAGAATCAGAATAAGTAGGATACTCCTGTAAGTCTTCCGCAGAAGACTCTGAAGCCTCTGAACACTGTTCAAAACTATCAAACTCGGTTCCACCCTAGGCCTCTTATCAGGCGGGGGCATAGAACCTCTAATCATAGTAATCAAATCTTCTGCCATTTTAAGCATATGTTTCTTAGGTACAGAACCGAAATGCTAGGAGAAGCCCCACTGAAACTGAACTAGGCCTACCTCTCAAAGAAGTTTTGGCAACAGAAGGAGAGGCTCTAACTACCTTGGGAAGAGAGGGAAGAACAGTTACCTGAGAAGCCCCCTCAGCCTGGCCTACCTCCTGAGAAGGCACATCCTGTAATAGTAAAGTTTCTGCCTGAGACTCCATGGAAACTCCTGGCAAAACCTCTGGCTCCACTGAGCCTTCTAAAGAACCGACGTCCGGGACTGCCGGTTCATCAACCCTAGGCTTCGCTGATTTGTCCTTGCGCTTCTTGGGAAGCGGCGCCGGAGCACCCGCCGGCATTTTATAATTGCAACGCTTCCCAAACACTAACCTGGCACAGTCTAACCTCCTCTTAATAGTGCGTTTGTTAAACCTAGCACAAGAGCGGCAACCAACAACGCCGTGCTCAGGCCCTAAACAAGGTATACACAAAGTATGGTAATCCCTATGAGGTATCTGTTTCCACAAGAAATACAGTTATTCACTTTTTCTGACATCCGGTTAAATACTGAGGCAAGAAAAACCAAAATGTTCCCAACGGGTACTTAGCCAACTCTGTTTCGGTCTGAAACTCCGGTTTCGGAAATATTTCAGAACGCCAACCTGCACTCGCAAAACTGCTTCTGCATCGGACCATGCGGCAAAAAAGACTCAGGATATGACGTCGGTCATGCGCATTAGTACCCTGACGTACTGACGTCAGTCTAATGCGCCCTGACCGTGGTCAGCCTTATACTCTGGTATTCGGGCCGACTGGATGCGGACTATACCCAATAGTAAGGACTGCAGCAATGGGAAACGAAGAACATCCATTAACTTGATGTGAGATTACAATGCAATAATTAAATTACATTTGTGAAATATGACAGAAGAAAATGTGGAAATATTGGACGTGGGAGGACTAAAGTATATGCCCCAATTCATGTCATTAATGTTCGGAAAAATGTTTGGGGGAGGGGAAGAGGGGAGAAAGCCAACTGCAAGTAAAAACATTTCTTAAAGGAAAACCACATCCACAGACTAAAAAAAAAAAACCATCATGGTTTGACGTTTGCTACATTACCACTCTGGACTACTTACAGGTTTTTAAATATTTTTATATGCAATTTCTGAATCTGACCACATGGGGTCTGGCATCTTGAAGTAATTGATTGTTTAGTCTTCCTCTAGGTATCCCAAAATGCAGTGCGAATCTGTAAAGAGTTTCATCACGCAGTGCTCTTTCTCCATAAACCTCCTGCCAGTGCATTGATTTTACATGCATAAAAACTGCTTTCAATTAGTTTTAAGTAGTATTTCTTGCCGCTCAATGACTACTTAAAACAGTGCAAATGCCACAGAACAAACTTTCAAAAGTGCTTTTTTACTGCGGTTTCTTTTTTAGAATAGCTAAACTGCATTTTTTTTCCTAAAGCCTAAATTGTACTACTTTGACTCATATCCCAACCCCCTTCACACCTAACTTCCCTAGCTGTCAAAGTGCCAAGGGTAATTTGAACAATTTTGACAGCTCACTGCAGGAGACTTGACTCGTGTACTCTTTCCTTGTTGTAGTAGTTACTTTCTGCATGGGTAGGGGAAGGACCAGGGAGCTGTGACATCACAGCATGGATGGGTTTTTAGGACAGTCATGGTGATGTCAGTTTGGGGAGGCAACTGAACAGAATACATGTATTCAGTGGAGTTGATGACATCAATGAATTTGAGACTGTAGCAAGGGAGGGAGGGATGAAAGGATTTTGAAAGTGAAACCACCACAGTACAGTAAGGTACTGTTCTAGTTGAGAGAGAGTCAATTTAACAAATTTTAAATGCTGTGTTTATTCATAGCAGGGACAACAAAATAGGAGACAAAGTTGAGCATTCAGTAGAATCCTGTTTAATAGAAAGAAGGCTGTACCGTGTTGTGGTAATTTCAGTAGCTTGGCTAATACATTCACCACATGATGCAGGAATAAAAATATAAAGACCTGAAAAAATCCAGCTAGAAAAGAGATGAAGAAACACTGGGGAAGATTCTGCGGCTGTTCAGTAAAAAGCAATACAACCTTCAGCCACGCCTTCCTGCAACCTACAGAATATGCTACACAACTGCATAATGACTGGGTTAAAATAAAACTGAGTAATATAAACACAAACAAAAGGCTGGAAAAAACAGAAACAGCTTTAAAACAGATATTCAGATGAGATGATAAAGCTGCAAAATCAGAGGTCGAAAGAAGAAAATACTGGCTGAATAGATGCAACCCTCTAAGCAACAGGAATCACTTCAAAAATACAATTAGAGAACAGAGCACGAGAGGGAAAACCTGAGACTTTCAGCTACCCATCTTACAAAAGCAATAAATAAGCAAATGGACTAGTATTCCACAGCAGTCGTTTTTAGCTGAAAGAAAAGGGTACATAAGTGTGTATACTTAAACCTAGCTTTAAGAAAGCAACCTAGACCCAAGATGCAAATCCCACGCAGGAGGAGCTCTAGAGCAAACCTGTAGCAGGACAAAATATCAAAAGTGGGAGGCAAAGTGTTTGAGGAGAATGATTACTCACTGTCCACCAGGCAAAGAGAAGCACCATTCCACTATTCAGGGTACGCTGAGACGAAGGCTTAAGATCCAAACTGGCTGTATCCAGTTGTCTAATGTATTCCTCTCCCTGAGGAACAAATAATTTTTTAAATGAAGTTGCATGCTAAGGGAGGAAATACAAAGTGCCTATTCGAAAAGTGAGCTGTAAAATAGGAGATTCTCATCTTGTTTTCTAGTAAGAAAGATCCAAGAGACTGTACCTGTAGAAACCTTTCCAGTATTTCAACAGAAAATGTTGGAGAGACTAGGAAGGGAGCACAGGAGTTTACCAGAAGGTGACTGGCGAAAGTTAGAAATGGAAGCAGAAAGACAGGATTTGGGCGATGGAGAACAACAGTAATATAAGTACAGTTTTGGAAAATTCTTACCATAAAATGTAGATGTTCTGGAGATTCCATTGCTGCAGTCCTTACTTGTTGGTATAGTCCGCATCCAGTGCGGCCCTAATACCACAGTAGTATAAGGCTTGATTGCGTCGGGGAAGATTAGACTGACGCCAGTACGCCAGGGGTACTAATGCGCATGACCGACGATCAATCATATCCTCAGTCTTTTCTTGCCCCAGATGTCAGAAGACCCCTAAAAGACAAGGCTCAAAAATACCTGCACTAAAAAGAAATATATACAATATATACAAGACTATATACCAAAATATATCAGCATGTAAACTCACCCCACACAACCACCCCTAAACATGGTAGGAAGGGAAGGAGGGTTAAGTTGACTGCAGCAATGGAATCCTCAACATCTACATTTATGGTAGGTACAAAATGGGTGTCTGTACAATATGTTCTTCGCTTCCATTGCTGCAGTCCTGCACTATTGGGTAGAATCCCAAAAGCAGAGGAAAGGGAGGTTGGCAAATCATAAAGAAGTAGGAGCTGACAACATGCTTTCCTTGCAAAACAGCTGTGGCAAAACCAGCCCTAGACTATAGAGCAGATAGGAAGGTGATAATGCTTAGAGAAAGTATGCACTGAACTCCAAGTAGCTGCTTCCCAAATATCCTTATAGTTGCCACCCCTTAGAAATAAAAAGCTGTTGAAGTGGCGTAGCCCTAGTGGAATGAGGCCTAATCCCAGCTGGGAATCTCCTGCCATGATGGGAATAACAAAATGCAATGCAAAAGCCAATCCACCTAGAAATAAGTTTGTTTTGGACACAGGCTTGCCTCATGTGAACTCAAAGCAAAGAAACAAACAACTGCTGAGACTGCCTAAAATCCTTAGTCCTGGCTTTTAAATAATAACGAATTGCCTGTGTACATCTAAAGTGTGCAAAATCTTTTCCCTTTATTTTGGGGTCTGCATAGGTGTGCAACGATAGCAAATGAATAGTTTGGTTTAAAGCCAAACTAGAAACACACCTTAGTAAGTATAAAGGAAGGATTAGTACGTAATGATACCCTATCCCAGGGAAAATCAAAAGGGCTCTCTTACTCGCCATATGGGCCTGCAACTCAGACACCCTTTGGCAGAAGCTAATTGAAGCCAACAGAAAAGCAGTCTTCCATGACAAGTATTTCAATCAGCAGTAGCTGCAGGCTCAAAAGGTTGTAGAGTAAGTTTTTCCAACACAAAATTGTGAGATCCCAAGCAGGAGTAGGAGCTCTACGCAGGGTCTTATATTCTTTTGCCCTCTAAGAAACTGCTTGAACAAAGGATGTAGAAAACAAGGTGGGTCACAATCATAGTGAGCTGAAATTGCTGCAGCATGAATCTTAATGGAAGAGAAGGACAAACCTTGTCCAATAACTCAGTAAGATATTGAAGAGCCACACCCAAATTAGGCCTAGAAATTCCTGTAACCTTTTTGCTGTACTCCAAAATAAAAATCTCTTCCATTTTTCATGCACACTCTCCTTGTACTAGGGCTTCTAGCTCCACATAATCACATTTTAAAACTTGTTGAGGAAGTTGAGACCTGCTGTGTTTCAACACAGAATATGCCAGGCTGTTAGATGAAGAGAGTGAAGCTTGACATTGAGCAGATGACCGTCCTTCTGAGATAACAGATGAGGAATCAGAGGTAAAGGCCAAGGAGGTTCTTTGCAGACTCAGAGTAGCAACAGTGGGTACCAGTCTGGAGCTATCAAAGGAAATCATCCTTGGCCCACCCTGTCTTATTCGGACCTTTAATAGTACCTTTGGAAGAAGAGGCAGAGGTGGAAAGGCATACACATGAAGGTTTTTCCAACTGAAAGACAGAGCATCCACTTTCCAAACTGCGATGAAACCCTTGTGCAATACTTTGGCAGCTGGTGGTTTATGGAGAAGCGAACAGATCTATGTCTGGAGTTCCCATGACACTGTCAATTTCTGAAATACATGTAGATCCAGTTTCCACCTCGTGGGGATCCATGATTTGTCTGCTTAACACATCTGTTAAGGGTTCTGTGCTCCTGGCAGAAACCTTTGCCTGAAGAGCAAGGTAAGCTTACGCAGTCTCCCATAAAATCATTGCTTGCCTGTAAAGAGGATAAGAATGTGTTCCCTTGTTTGTTGATGTACCATGACAGCTGTGTTGTCTGTTAGAATCAACACCTGCCCTGAAGAAGTAACTCTGAAAGCCATTAATGCAAACTGGACTGCTAACATCTCCTTCATGTTGATATGTAGATGCATGTATTCATGGTGCTTTAGTCTACCAGGCCTTGTATCCACTTTCCATTTTAGATGAGCTCCCACAAAGCATTAATGTCCCCGAGGGCATCTATGTACGTTAAAATCTGACTTTGCCCCTCTGGCTCAGGCCTCCACAGAGAGTCCCTTTGTTTAGGTGATTGACATTCCTGGAGCCCAATTCACAAAATTCTTTTTGAAGGCAAGGTATTATTTGGAATGACAGTGTCCAAATCCTGGCAGTGCTGCCGTCCATACATTTTGAGATACCATTGTAGCTTCCTCATATGCAGTTTGGCATTGGGAAGCCACCAGAATACAAGATGCCATGAACCCTAATGTTTGGAAGGACTGACCTTGCAGTCAGCACGGACTGATGAGATAATTGATGGAAGTAAAGTGATAGACTCTTTTTGTTTGTCCGGGTTAAAAAGGCTATCTGCTGCTGTATTGGGCTGTCTCACACCCAGAAAGCACATGTCTTGAGAGGGTACTAGACTGGACTTTATTTCGCTCACAGAATACCCTAGGCATCTTAGCACTGCTATAACATACCCAGATGCTGTAGAAGGTCTCTCGGCTTTTCTTGGAGCTTGGTGGGATCAGGCAGTCAGCCCAAGTAAGGATAGATTTGAATTCTTTGTAGCCTGAAGTAAGCTCATCACTGGAGCCAGAACCTTTGTGAATACTCTGGGGCAGTAGATAAGCCAAAGGGCAATGCAGAGAACTGATAATGAGAATTTCCAGCTCGAATCAAGTAGATACTTCCTGCAACTTAGCCTTATAGGCACATACGACGGTAAGCTTCTGAGATCTAAAGTTACCATCCAGTGATCTTGCCCAGCAGAGGTAGAAGTTGTTGTAACGCCAACATCTTGAACTTGGGAATGTCCAGATAAGTGTTGAGGAGAGATAAATCCAAAATTGGTCTCCACGTGTTCCCCTTCTTTGGTACTAGGAACAGGCGAGAATAAAATCCTAGGCCCCTTTCTGATACAGGGACTGGCTGAATGCACCCCCATCTGAAGTAACTGAGAAACTTGCTTGTGAGCCTCTTTTCTTTGTGGAGGGAGGAGCGTCTGGCATGCCTTTGAAAGGGGGCATTGTGTGGAAATAAACCTGTAACCGTGGGTGAATGATATCCAACACCCATCTGTCTTGGAGTAATTAGATCCCAATTTTCTTTGAAGAGAGACAGTCTTCCTTCCTAAAGGAGCTGCCAGACGAGAATCTACTGGCAGCTGAAAAGGCAGGTCATTGGGTCTGTTTACGGACTGACCCCTGCCTCACCAGAAGTCTGAGCAGGTGAACTCCCTGATCTAGGCCTAAAAGAACCTTGAGCCTGCCTACCATCAGCCTAGACCTACCCCTAGACTGGGAATCATAAGCAGGATATGTCCACCCCTTTAGCAGGCCAATTTTCAACTAAACTTCGCTGCACCTGCAAAAAATCTTTAACAGTTTATAGACTTAGCTTTGTCCTCCATTTTCTTTAGAAACTGCTTCCACAGGCGATCCAAACAACACATCAGACTGTAAAGGAGCATCCAAAATCCTTTGTCTTTAACATGCCTAGCTAAATTCTTGATCCTTCAACCAGGCATGCCTGCTAAGTACAGAACTAGTAGCAGCCACCTCGAGGAGGCCTGTACAGCATCAAAACCACATTGCAAAGAATGCTTACCCACTTGTTCAGACACATGAACCAAAACCAGCAACTCTTGCACTCAATAATACCTTCCGCCAAAGCATCACCTTAGATTTCAATTGTGAAAGGAGATAATTTTGATATTTTAGCATGTAAACTGACAATTCAAAAGCGGCTCTTCATGGCTAGAGTGGAAGAAGTATACACTTTCTTTCCCCACCTATCCAAAGCCCTTGCTCCTATCAGTGGGAACAGGATTTTAACCACAGAAGCTTTAACACCTTTTAGGCCCCTGAGAAACAGTTTCTGGGTCCGCTAGGGACTCTTAAACAAATACTTATGAGCTTCGGGCACCCTATAATACCTATCAGGTTTAACAGGAGCAGGAGGCAAAGAGTCAGGGTTCAGGGAAGCCTCTGCAAAAACATCTTCCACCACATTCAACACAGGAGGAATAGCTAAGGGCCTATGCTGGGGCAAAAACAAGAATTCTCTAAGCCTTTTCCTGAATCAGAGGCAATCCTGGCCTTCCCATTTAAAATGCTCCCTCATGGAATGCAGAGTCTCTGAAAATGAGAAATCCCTGTGAGGAGAAGCTGTAGGAGTGGAATCATCCACATCAGAATCAGAATAAGTAGGATACTCCTGCAAGTCTTCCGCAGAAGACTCTGAAGCCTCTGAACACTGTTCAAAACTATCAAACTCGGTTCCACCCTAGGCCTCTTATCAGGCGGGGGCATAGAACCTCTAATCATAGTAATCAAATCTTCTGCCATTTTAAGCATATGTTTCTTAGGTACAGAACCCAAATGCTAGGAGAAGCCCCCACTGAAACTGAACTAGGCCTACCTCTCAAAGAAGTTTTGGCAACAGAAGGAGAGGCTCCTAACTACCTTGGGAAGAGAGAGGGAAGAACAGTTACCTGAGAAGCCCCTCAGCCTGGCCTACCTCCCTGAGAAGGCACATCCTGTAATAGTAAAGTTTCTGCCTGAGACTCCATGGAAAGGGTACATAACCTCTGGCTCCAAACCTGAGTTTCTAAAGAAAGCAACCTAGACTGCCAAGATGCAATCCTACCAGCAGGAGGAGTTTGACAAAAGCAAGGCCGGAGCAGGACAAAATACTAAAAGTGGGAGGCAACGTTTGACAAACACTAACCTGGCACAGTCCACCAGGCAAAGAAGTAGCTTCACTATAAAGGCATGCTAGCACAAGGCTTAAGACCAACAACTGCTGTATCCAGCTGTATAAAGTATGGTAATCCTATGAGGTATCTGTTCCCAATAAGAAATACAGTTATTCACTTTTTAATGACATCCGGTTAAATACTGAGGAGGAAATACAAATGTTTGTCTGAAAAAGTGAGCTGTAAAATAGGGATTCTGCTTAGCCAACTTGTTTTTCTAGTAACTCGTTCGGAAATATTTCAGAGACTGTACCTGTGAAACCTGCTTCTGCATTTCAACAGAAAATGTTGGAGAGACTAGGAAGGGACGCACAGGCGTTTACTAGACGAATCGACAGTAAGTTAGAAATGCTCTGAGCAAAGACAGGATTTGGATGCGATGGAGAACAACAGTAATGGAAGCGAAGAACATCCATTAACTTGATGTGAGATTACAATGCAATAATTAAATTACATTTGTGAAATATGACAGAAGAAAATGTGGAAATATTGGACGTGGAGGACTAAAGTATATGCCCCAATTCATGTCATTAATGTTAGGAAAAATGTTTGGGGGAGGGAAGAGGGAGAAAGCCAACCGCAAGTAAAAACATTTCTTAAAGGAAAACCACATCCACAGACTAAAAAAAAAAAACCATCATGGTTTGACGTTTGCTACATTACCACTCTGGACTACTTACAGGTTTTTAAATATTTTATATGCAATTTCTGAATCTGACCACATGGGGTCTGGCATCTTGAAGTAATTGATTGTTTAGTCTTCCTCTAGGTATCCCAAAATGCAGTGCAAATCTGTAAAGAGTTTCATCACGCAGTGCTCTTTCTCCATAAACCTCCTGCCAGTGCATTGATTTTACATGCATAAAAACTGCTTTCAATTAGTTTTAAGTAGTATTTCTTGCCGCTCAATGACTACTTAAAACAGTGCAAATGCCACAGAACAAACTTTCAAAAGTGCTTTTTTACTGCGGTTTCTTTTTTAGAATAGCTAAACTGCATTTTTTTTCCTAAAGCCTAAATTGTACTACTTTGACTCATATCCCAACCCCCTTCACACCTAACTTCCCTAGCTGTCAAAGTGCCAAGGGTAATTTGAACAATTTTGACAGCTCACTGCAGGAGACTTGACTCGTGTACTCTTTCCTTGTTGTAGTAGTTACTTTCTGCATGGGTAGGGGAAGGACCAGGGAGCTGTGACATCACAGCATGGATGGGTTTTTAGGACAGTCATGGTGATGTCAGTTTGGGGAGGCAACTGAACAGAATACATGTATTCAGTGGAGTTGATGACATCAATGAATTTGAGACTGTAGCAAGGGAGGGAGGGATGAAAGGATTTTGAAAGTGAAACCACCACAGTACAGTAAGGTACTGTTCTAGTTGAGAGAGAGTCAATTTAACAAATTTTAAATGCTGTGTTTATTCATAGCAGGGACAACAAAATAGGGAGACAAAGTTGAGCATTCAGTAGAATCCTGTTTAATAGTACTGATTTTATATAGAGACACACACACACATTATATATATATATATATATATATATATATATATATATATATATATATATAATATATATATTATATATATATATATATATATATATATATATATATATATATATATATATATATACACACACACATACATACATATATACACACACACATACATATGTTGTATGGTTTTCTTTGCATGCTATTTTTAAAGTGCAATGGGGACTGTAAACAGGTGCTTTTTCTCTCCTATTCTTTCCTATACAGTTTTGAGAATTATAAATATTGGAATATAAAAAAAAATAAAAGGAGCCTGGTTGGAAAGGCATGACAATGTTGAAATTAATATGCTTTTTCTCATTCTTACATGGGGAAATGACTGGATTGAGGACCTTGGATTGACTGATTGAGAGAGAGCAAGTAAATGAAGAAAATTATATATTACGAGGCTTTTTTCTAGCAAGTGCATGTATACTTAGTAGCAATTCTGCAGCTTCCATGGAAACAATCTGATAGAGAAACTGGCTGCCTGTTTCTCGTGTCTAAATGGAGACAATCTGATAGAGAAACTGGCAAGTCACGGAAGGGGACTGGATGAGGGAAAAAGGAGAGAGAGAAATTGGCTAGGACAATGTTCTCAAAACTATCAGGGGGTTTCCCAGCAGGGAGAGTTTTAAAAAGATAAGGCCAATTAGACTAAGTCCTCTGTTGTAGGAACTGGAAAAAAAAAAAAAAAAAAAAGAGGAAGACAGAGAAGGGGGGAGGAAAGGTCTGGTAGAGTATGACTAAAGAAAACTCGGTGTGCTTTTTTCCAAAACTTGCACAGGGAAATGACTGGGTTAAGACCCTAGGCATTATCCAGTAGCACGTTTATTACAAAGCATGTAAATAAAAAAATATCCAATAAAAGGCTTTTTTCTGGTAAAAAAGCTATCACTAGTTGTGTGTCTGGTTTGCATGTCGCTAGAAGAAAATCTGATTAAGAGAAATGGCTTGAAGAAAGTGTTTATTGAAAACATTCAAGTGTTTTCTCAGCTGGGAGAGCTATAAAGATGGACAAAATTAAATAGCACTTATAATAGTCCAGGCTGTACCATGCATCTAAGCATGACTAACCTTTCTTTTTGGTAACTCTAGCCTGTTTGTGTGGCTATCAGCTTATAACTTTTGTCATTGTTAGGAAGCAAAACCTTCAACATTTGAAGATGTACATAGGCTTTGGGGTGGGGTTTTGTTTGTCCAATTTGAGGGCTTAAAAAAAAAAAGTTATGCAAGACGTGACAGACTCAAATGGATGTGAAAAAAAATTTAATGTACTCAACGTTCCATATGAGTTGTTGCTTTTCATTTGTCTTCAAGCTGTAGGACACAATCTGGGATGATCTGACTCTGATGCATTTTCCAGCATCGGATCCAAGCTCCAAGTTCCTCCCGTACTCATTATGCCCCTGTCTCCCTCCTCCCCTCAGTTTGCAGAAACACAGCATCCCAACCTTACTCAAGGTCTTGCCTCTGACAAAAAATACCCAGAAGGCATCATAAGAAACAAGTAATTCCAACGTAAAGGCTACTTCTCTTCTGGCCAGTCCACCACACAGCCCACATAAGGCAGGGGGAAGAGATGGTTGAAAAATGCAAAACAACAACTCAGATGAGCGTGATAGTGAGTACATACCTTCTTTATCTGAAGCTGATGCTTTCATTTGCTGTTCAACCTGTGGGACAGAGTTCTCAGCTACCAAACACCTGGGAGGCCCTCAGAAGGATGTTCTGGATGACGGCGGAGCCGAAAGATGCCCTGCTTCTGGACAGAAGATACAACTTGTAGTGAGAGATAAAAGTATGCAAAGATGCCCAAGTAGCCGCAGAGCAAATGTCATCCAAGGAAACCCTGGACCAGAAGAGAGCTGAAGTAGCCATAGAGCTAGTAGAATGCACCTTGACATGACCTGACATGACCTGGTGGGGATAATCCTTTAGCAGAATACGCCAGAACTACACACTTTGATACAGGTTTTCCTAAACAGGGCTTTGAGAAGGAAACAAAAAGTTGATCAGACTTGTGAAAATTTTGTTCTGTGCAAGTAAAACCGTAATTGCCTATGATGTCCAACAAGTGTAATTTATACTCTCCCTTATTCTGAAAATTCAGAAAGAAAACAGGGAGATTGCTTACCTGATTAATGCTAGATTCTGAAGCCACTTTTGGAAGGAAAGAAGATTAGTGCGCAAGGACACCCTGTCTTTATGGAAGGCCATATAAGGAGGCTTAACCGATAAGGCTTGGAGCTCTGACACTTTTAGCTGACGTAATACCAATCAGAAAGTCCGTCTTCCAAGACAAGAACTGTAGATCCACCAAAGTTGTAGGTTCAAAGGGGGAAGAAACTAAGGCTTGGAGGACCAGCGGACTGTTCCAAGGCGGCATCAAGTCCTTGACTGGAGGCCTAAGTAGAAAGATACCTTTCAAAAAGCTTAGAAAAAACAGGGAAGCTGCATTATCTCCTACATGAAAGTCATAGCTGCCAACTGGATCATAACCGTAGAAAAGCTGGCACCCTGTTGAAAAATACCTGCCAGAAACCAATATAGCAGGAAATGAGGCAATCAAAAAAGGATCTAAATCATGTTGAGATGCCCAAATAGAAAAACATTTCCACTTACTAGAGTAAATCTTCCTAGTGGAAGATTTGAGCCTCAACTAATATCTTAACTGGAGAGCCCCAGCTATCATGGGAACTGGAGCAGCTAAGCAGTAAGCGTCAGACTGGTTAGATCCGAGTTTGGAATCCCTAAAGGATGAGAAATCAGATCCAGGGCTGGATCCAATGTCCAGGGAGGCCACACTACATGAAACCAGAGAGAAAGTAACCATACTTGGCGAGGCCAGAATGGAGCAATGAGAATGACTGAGCTTCTTAGCCATCAAGCTTTCTGAAGGAATTTCGGAATCAGGCGGAGCGCAGGATAAGCATACAAAAAACTAGAGGGCCAAGCATGAACTAGAGCACCTCTGACTACTTCCCCCGGAGGGGGTTCAGACTCGCTGCACTTCACGTTGGAAGGAGAGACTAAGATCGTAGCAAGGCTGGTACCACTTTAGAAAGACCTGTTTCGCTACGGAAGGATTCAGACACCACTCCTAAGGCATCAGGATAGACCTGCTAAGCCTGTCCACTAGAATGTTGGACCTCTTCAAAATGTGCGCTGCCACTAGTAAAAGGCCATTGGATATCACTCACTCTCTTACTCTCATAGCCTCGCTACAAAGGGAATAAGACCTGGATCCCCCCACCCCTGGCTCATTGATGTACCAGACTAAAAACATTTCTGTCTGGCAATTATCCCTAGAGGAAGATGGGCATCAAGAGCTTGCAATGCCAAGAGCACTGCCCTCATCTCCAGGACAATGCAATTGGGTCTCCAGGGAAGACCACATGCCTTGGACTATTTCCCAAACACTGTCCCCCACCCAGTAGGGAGGCATCTCTGGTCAGCGGGGCAGGAAGAACAGAGAAGAGAATCCCTGCATGCTCAAAATTAGCAAACAGGATGGGACAGTAGATCTAGTAAGGACCACTGGACCTTGAGTCCATTGAAGCACCCTCATGTGCAACCCGGCCTTGGGCACGAGGGTGATCATGGCCGCAATGGACCAGGGTTTAACCAGGATTTGTTGATATTTATAGCGATGCCCAACTGGTGGGCGGTCTGGAGAAGGGAATCCCTGGCTTGCAGAGTCTATGCCTGGAGGGAGCGGAAAGGAGCCAATCATCCAGTAGGGAAAGACCTGGAGGCCTTGTAGGAGAATTTGAGCTACTACCACTGCCATCACTTTGGTGAACACCATGGGGCTGTGGTGAGCCCAAAGGGTAGCGCTCTCAACTGGTAATGATTGGCCCCTAGCCAGAAGCAGTGGAACCTCAGAGGGCATCTGTCCATCTTGATGTGGAAGCATGTGTCCTGGAGATACTAGTACATCCAGTTCTCCTCATAGAAGGGCAGGATATTCTGGAGTGTGACCATACGGAATTTTGTCTTGGCAACTACCAGGTTTAGGGATGACAGATCCAGGATTGGTTTCAAGTCTTTGGCACCAAAAAGAAGCTGGAATAGATGGGAACGGGCTGGATGACTCACTTTGAGAAGCTTGGAAATTTCCACTGCTGCATCCTCCCTTTGCACAGGTTGGATGTCTTGGATGGAGTGGCATTTTGGTGAAGGAAATTGAATATCCTCTGGATATGATTTGCAATATCCAATAGTCTGTACTCCCAGGCCATTGGGTGTAGCAAAAGTCGACCCCCGACTGCCTCCAGAGACAAGCAGCCGGGCAACCTTTCAAGGCTGCTACCCGGGTCTGTCAGAGAAGGAATCCCAAGACCTTGGTTCTTTCAACTCCCTCTGTCGCAAGGGCAGAGTCTGTCCTATACCCCACTGCTTCTGGGGGAAGGCAGGTCCTGAGCATCCTGGGAATAAGAGACTTCTGTAACCACATTTTCTTCATCTCCCGCCGATTCCTAGAAAAGGTTCATTGAGGGATTGAGAAGCGTATTCAGACAGCAGTCTTCCTGCCAGTCTCATACTGGACCACTGTATCACATACAGTCTTTCCAAAGACAGTGGAACTGTTGCATGGAGCATTTGTAAAAGACACCTTAAAAAGTTCCAAAAAAGCACAAAGTCGGAGCCAGGCCTAACACCTCATGGCAATGCCTGCTACAGCAGCTCTTGCAGTTCCTACGATTGCATGAGATAGGAGCCACATAGAGGTGTTAAAGATGAAGGCAAGGGTGGCCAAACGAGGGGGGGGGGGGGTTCCTCAGCCGACATGGACCCTGGAGCAGACTCTGCAACCTTCTTAACCAGATCATGGCGCAGCCTGATAAAAAGTGTGCCATGTAGTTCAGTGTACGTACAGAGAATGTTGAAGTGTAAACCACTTCCCAAAACAGCCAATGGTCAGACTGATGGACCGTGAAGCTCTCTTGCATTAGCTCCTTCTTGGTAGCCACCACCACCACTGTGGCAGACAGGGGATTCTTTCGACCAGTGCAGTTTAGGGTGTTTGGAGAGGGGGGTGGAAGGAGCCCAACATGGTGGAGCATGAGATGTAATAAGATCTACCAGGGGATACACAGGAGGAGACACCCAGGATGGAGTGGGCCCTGCACCAAACACCTCCAGGAACACCAACTCGCCAGGGTTGGGTTTTTGGGCAACCCCCCCCCCCACATACTGGCGAAGGATCTCCACGATGTCTCTAAAGGAGACATCATCTGGGGGTGACAGGGGTGAATCCTCCCTTCCTCTAAGTCTGTGTCCTCCAAGAGACACTCATAGGCAGCCCACGTGTCTCCTTTTACACACATGTTTTTGAGGAACCTCCTCTGGTGCGGGGGTGGCTCTGGGAAGGACTCAACTTCAGGCTGCTCTGATGGAGGAGCTCCCTGGGCCAAAGAGGCAGCAGGCTATCCCTGAGTGGACAAGATGGCGGAATCCAAGTCAGACATGGAGGGAGCCAGGACAGAGCGGACAAGAGTGTCGATGGCACCAGGAGGACCCTCTCCACCACGAAGGCAGAAGGAGACGACCTCTGGAGTTGGGACCACGACCGGGTCCGTAAAACTTTGAATTAACAGGGAGCCAGAGCCAAAACTCCAGGTGCCGAGACTCTCGAGTGGAAGGTTCAGCTCCAAAAAACTCTGCAGACACCACCCCCTCAGATCCGGCACTAAGGTTACAGCTCCAAGCTGGTCAGTCAACCCGCTCAGGGCAATTGTCTGAAGTACGATTGGTGTCGACCCCTTGATGCCAAGAGGCCTCAGGCCCAAAATACTCCAAAGCCAGGGGTCAGATCAGAGAAGGAGTGATGAGGATAAAAGCAGACTGCATGCCCACAGCCCCGGAGAGAGGGTGGGCAGGCAAGACTCCCACCCGAGTGCGGATAACTGCCCCCATCATCCTGTTCACCTCTGCTTCGGTGAGGCTGTGGGTGGACCTGGCAGAAGACTAGAGACAATGGCCTAGATAGGTGGTGGGGGAAGCAGACACCAGGGAATGGCACAGAGATCTCAGACTACGGGGAGAAGCAAGTTGAACATAGCAGGGGGGGTAGCCAAAACTAGGAGCCAGCCAAGGGCTTGGCCGGGGACCACTTCCTCAGCCTATCCTGGTCCCGGTGTTTGCACTGCTATCCATCTTTGATGATCTTAGGAGGTTCAGGACCAGATGCCGGGGCAGAAGAGGAAGCAGGAGGCCTTTAAGGATCAGTTTATTCCTCCCATCAATTTACTGGGATGGAACCAGAGGAATTCGGATGTGGGACCCCCCTAAGCAGACAGTGCACAGAGAGGAGGGGGGGGGGGGGACAACTAATAAGTTTTTTTTTTCTTTTGAGCACGAGTGATGTGAGAAAGTGAAGGAGGGCTGGAAAGAATACAGAAAAGGTTGAAAGACTAACAACTTGACTTACCAAAAAGCCTGAAGAAACAGGCCACTATGCTTGCGACATGCATGGCAAACAAGATCTGGGGGGTGGAGCTTGGAGCAGAGATCAGATGCTGGAAAATACGACCAGAGTTAGATCAGTGTCCCACAGGTTGAAGAGCAAATGAAAAAACTTCAGATCAACTACATAAAAGACCAACCTGACGAACAGTATTATGTATGCAACATAAAAAAGTAAGTTGGAACTAGAAATTAAACAAAAAAGCAGTTATACATAAAAAGGTGGTAATAACTATACAAGATAATGATGCTGTTATGTCTTTCAATCTGGTCTTGCAGATAAAAATAAAACAGTAGTGAACTACATAAGAATGTAGACTGTAAATAGCTACTCTACAACAAACACACCTGGAAAGAACTTGTGAATTTGATAAAGGTGTTCAGGATGGTTACTTAATATAATTTGAGGCAAAGGAAAAGAGGAGTACTTATATTAATTGCAAGAGGAAGTCCAATAGTGACAGAAGAGGACGAAAAGATAAGATAATGGAAGACACAGCATTAAAGGGGCTACTGGCAAGGGAGGAGTACTACAGTGGAATGCATTTACATTCCACTTAAAATTCAGCAAGGAATATTACTCATAGGTGGAGACTGGAATTTGGTTTGTAACAATGAAGATGTGTCTGGGGGCCTAGAAGGGAAAATATAGCAAAGGAGGGGAGATTTTTGAAGAAATTTATGAAAATATTTGGCATGGAAGATGTGCATTCAGTACTAGGAATTCTGAGCAAATTTACATATTGCTCTCCAAGATACAAAAACTGGGCTAGGCTAGATAGAATTTACATCTCATAGAAACATGTGCATTTAAATTCAAGAACTTTACACAACCAATAACTATTTCAGATCATGCAACAATAATAACCAAAATAAAAGTTCAAGCTAATGAAGGAGAGAGAAAAAAAAAAAAAAAAAAAGACACTGGTGCTTTCCCCACATATTCGTCAAGAGGAATTTAAGAAATGGATTTTGGAATTAATTCAGGAGCTACTAGAAAAAATAGAAATTTCGTCCGAAAATATAGCTAGGGAGTGGGATAAAAATGAATGCCTTTCGGCTTTTCACAGTTAGAGGTCACCACAGTGGAACTCCAGTCTGCTAATGATTGGTAGTGGATTTGTACGGTGCAGAGTTGCCTCCCCAACGCTCAACCGGCAAAGGAAAATCCATTTACGCACACACCTACCTGCATGTCTAATGTCACTCGACCACAGGGAGGACATGCAGACTCCACACAGAAGGCGCTCCAGCAGAGAATCGAATGGGAGAACCTCTTGCTGTGAGGCGACAACACTAACTACACGACCATGGCAATTAGTGGATATTGCAAAGCAGGGGGAATTGCAGACCAAGAAAAGGATAAACTTTGCAGAATGCAAAACAGAAAATAATGGATTACCTCAATAATATGCACGAGTATAGAACGATTGCCATTACTGTTTATTTATTTTTTGATAATTCTAGAGCACAAAAACTTTTTAGCGCAATGACTCGGGGATGGAAAGGGCTGTCCAAA
>NC_056743.1:1481288791-1481384700 GCF_019279795.1 Protopterus annectens | reverse complement strand
ACATACTTTTGGGGAGTAAAGTGAGTTGGCAGACCTTAAGGTTCTCCTGCGAACTGTTCTGTCAGAGAGATGCCGGGTGAGCGGACTGGATCGAATGGGGAGATTAAGTTTTTGAGCTATGATACAGAATCAGAATTGCCTAGATATAGTAAAGCCTTGCTGAGTCTAATTATGGTAGCTGCCACAAAAGCAATTACTAGGAAATAGAAATCAGAGTCTATACCAACTTTATTAGAAGTAGTGAATATGGTAACGATGATAAAACTGGAATTGGGAACTTTAGAAAAGGGAAGGAGCAAACTACATAGGAAAAAAATGGGAATTGTGGAAACAATACATGCAGAGAAGGAACGAGGTTTAAGCCACATGATGCTTAACCGACAATGATTGGACAGATAAGTGGTGCATAATGTTTTCAACTATTGTAGTTTCGATGGTGTTTGTGATGTAAAGTAGTTAGTACTCACCATAATGTTCCATGCGAGTTGCTCCATCTCACCTTCATTCATCACTGATGGGTTCGGAGCCAATCCTCGGTTCAGACACTGCCGTTTAGTAAAGCTCAAAGGATTACCAGTAGCTTTTGAGACCAAGCCCCTTATCCCAAGATGCACTGCTGGAATTACCTCAGATCTTGTTTGCTGAGAGTACCATACCCTAGAAAGAGGACTAATCTCACCAGACAGGAAGAACATTGAAAACCAGGATGAAGTCAGCCTCCAGGTCAGTTGTCAGCCAGGTGGGGGAGGAGGGAGGGACGCGAGAATGAAGGCGAGATGAACAACTCACATGGAACATTATGGCGAGTAAATAACTTTTGTGAAGTTGCTCAATCTCGCTATTCATTCATCACTGATGGGTAGCGTCCCTAGCACCCTACATCCTGGGTGGCTCACAGGAGTACACTTTTCAGGACCGTAGAACCAAAGGAAGCCCTGTCCCTGGAGGCCTTGTTCACTTTATAACGAGTGATAAAAGTGTGAGGCTTAGACCAAGTGGCTGCAGCACAGATATTATCAAGGGGTAACTTGGCTTGAAAGGCCGAAGAAGTAGAGACTGCTCTGGTCGAGTGCGCCTTCAGTTTATGCAACAAAGACCTATTAGCAGATGAGCTAGTGTAGGTGATACAATCTAAAAGCCACTTAGAAAAGGGTTGTTTTAGCCACTGGTCTGCCTTTTCCGGCTTCAGAGAATGAAACAAAAAGCTGGTCTGACTTTCTGAAGTCTTTTGTTTTGTCCAGATAATATCTAAGCTGTCTGGGAACATCAAGTTTGTGCATGTATTCTAATTTGTTGGTATGGTTGGGGAAAAACACTGGCAACTCAACCAGATGTTTTCTCTGAACACACTTTAGGCAAAAAGGAAGGATTAGTTCTAAGGGATACTCTGTCAGGATGAAAAATCATATAGGGGGGCTTGATAGATAATGCCCGAAGCTCTGACACCCTGCAGGCAGAAGTAATAACCACTAGAAAAATAGTTATCCAAGACTTAACTTGCGCTCGCTAGATGATGCTGGTTCAAAGGGAGGAAGAATATGGGATAGCATGAAATTCAAGTTCCAGGGAGAATAAGGTGTCTTCACTGGAGGCCTCATGTGAAAGGTACCTTTGAGGAAGGCCTTGGATAACTGGTGTTACATAATATTTAGATTATCAATACCTAGATGAAAATCAGATATGGCTGCTAACTGGACCCTAACAAATCGCAGCTGCTGCTCCTTCGTTAAAAACCTCAGTCAAAAATTCTAGCAAGGATGACAATGAGCTCCGTAAGGGTAAAGGTTCTTGTTAGAAGCCCAAATGGAAAATCTCTTCCACTTGCTATGATACAATTTTCTGGTGGAAGGCCAACAAATTTTGACTTGTCATATGAAAGATTATGAAGCCTCGCTATACGGGGAACTGGAGCAGCCAAGCAGTTAGCTTCAGGTGACTGCAAGGAAGGAGGGAGGTTCCCTGACAGGCGAGTCAGAAGGTCCGGAACTGGGTCCAGGATCCATGGATCCTCCAAGAGATTTGGTAATAAAATGGAAACCAAATCTGTCAAAGCCAATGAGGGGCTATAAGAATGACAGTCCTTCCCAGCGACTTTGCTTTCTGTAAATATATCTGGGTACCAGCAGAAATGGGGGAAAAATCTGGGTATCAGCAGAAATGGGGGAAATGCATACAAGAGACCCGGGGGCCAATAGTGCATGAGTGCATCCCTTGGGGGTTCACCCGGAGGGGGTATCATGGCAAAGTAGCTTCTGCATTTGGTGTTGATGTGGCTGGAAAAAGGTCGCAGCAAGGCTGGCCCCATTTGCGGAAAATCCTGTCCACAATCTCCTGTTTGAGGGACCACTAGTGTGACAACAAAATTGCCCTGCTCAGCTTGTCCGCTATCACGCTGGATCTCCCCGGGATGTGCGTTGCCAACAGAAAGTGCTGGGATGACACTGCCCACTGCCAAATTGAGGGCTTCTCGGCAAAGGAGGTAAAATTTGGTCCCACCCTGTTTGTTTAAATACCAGACCACTGACATTTTCAGTTTGAAAGACAATTGTCCCTCGAGGGAGAGAGTCCTGAAAGTACTGCAACACCAGAAGTACCCCTCATGTCTAGAAAGTTGACATGAGACTCTTGATCCGTCCATGTGCCTTGGGCAGTCTTTACCTGAAAAATGTCCCCCCCCCACCCTATCAGGGAAGCATCCGTGGTCACAGTGGCTACTGGAGGGGGGGGGGTACAAAGGGGCGTCCTATTGTGACATGTAGGGACATCAACCACCACTGAAGATCCCTCTTGCAAGAGAGTTTGTAATCAGAATTATATGGTTCATTAATTTCTGTTAAGACCATTGCGTGAAAAGGAGCCATTGAAGAATCCGCATATGCATCCTCGCCAACGTCTGGAGCTCTGTTCGACACCAAAGTAGTGATGTGTTGGCGAAGAATTGATACCCTTTCGAGTGGAAGACACAAGAGTGGTGGCTGAAGTGTCTTGCCCCTATAACGACTATATGCTACGATGGCAACAAGGCAGACTTTTTGAAGTTGACCGTAATACCAAAGTGGTTGCCGAGTGTCAGAGTGGATTCTGCTGCCTGAATCAGTTGATGCCTGGTGGTGGAGGTAAGGAGCCAATTGTCTAGGTACAGAAACACCTGGAATCCTAAACGCCTCAGGTGAGCCGTGACCACTGCCATACATTTGGTAAACAGTCTGGGGGTTGTAGTGAGACCAAAGGGCAGGGCACGAAACTGGTAGTGACTGGCTCCCACACGCAGTTGATCCTCTGGATGGTCTGGACATTTTTATATGTTAGTAAGCATCCTTGAGATCAACTGAGCACATCCAAATGTCCTTTCCTAAAAAGGGAAGCATGGACTGAAGCGTGACCATCCGAAACTCCTTTTCTTACAAATTGGTTCAGTCTGCCGAGGTCCAAAATGGGTCTCCAGTCCCCTGTTTTCTTTGGAACCAGAACGTCCGAATCCCGTTTGGTCTGCTGTGACTGACTGGATGACTTTTCTAGCAACTTGAGGACCTCTGTGGTTGCATTTTCCCTGTAACTGGGTGGAACGTCCGGGATCCTCTCGACAGGAATGGGTGGAGCGGAGAACGGTATGAAATACCCTCTGGAAATGATGCTTTGTAACCATCTGTCATTTTTAATATCTAGCCAGGCTTCTGGGTACAAAGATAAGCGACCCACGACCGCCTCCAGAGTAGGACAGTCAGGCCTCTTCTCAGGAGCGCTGGTAGACCTGACCAGAGAAATGATCGCTGTCACCCTGGTGTTGCGGACCCTTTCTGTCACGAGGGTGGCATCTTCCATTATTACCTCCTCCTTTGCCCCTGGAGAAAGGTTCTCCACATGTGTCTTTAAAGGCTCCTTGGGCTTTACGGAACCACATCTTTCCTCCCCTTTGGCCTTTGAGGTAAGGCAGAGTAGGGGTAGAAAAACAGACTCCCACGGCAGAGTCTCTCTCTACTGTTCATCTGGTCAAGGTTTCCTTTACCTTAAGCCCAAACAAGGATGAGCCATCAAACGGGGTATTTACAATTGAAGACTTTAAGGGCTTCGCGAAGGAACAGAGGCACATCCAGGCATGCCTACGAAGAGCAATCCCTGCTCGACCCATCTGCTGCATATGACACGAGATGCATGGACGAGTTTGCAATGGAATTAAGGGTAGCAAGCTGGGCAGAAACTTTGTCAGTGACACCTGCAGCTACAACACCCTGAAGAGTACCTCCAAACTCCTTAAGGAGATCTTTGCAGTCTGGTGAAATGGGTCAGATAGTTCAGTGATCGAAGAGTGAAAGTAGCTGAACTGAACATGCGTTTCCAATATTTATCCATGATCCTAGAATCTCTGTTAGGAGGATGGATAGACACAGAAGTTTCAGACAATTCCTTCTTGGTGGCTGCAGCCACCACCATGGCATCAACAGGGACTCCCTTTGATAAGAACGTTTTATCCGCTGGGATAGAGATAAACTTATTTCAGCCTCAGAGGGACAGGCTCCATGAATTCTGGAGACTCCCATGCCGGACGAGAGACCAGTTGCATAAGCTCATCGTAGAGTGGAGTCACCCAGGAGATGGAAAGTAGAGACCCAAAAGCCTTCAGAAGAAGAGACTCATCCTCAGTAGGGTTTTTGGACTGCCAATCACCCGTCTTGTCTAAGGATCTCAAGGATCTCCGCAAAGATGTCCTCAGAGAGGGGGGGGGTCTAGGGGACCCATCTGACTCATCCAAGTCAGTGTCAGATGTCAATGACTCCTGTGGGAAGTGCCTCTTCTTGCACACATTCTTTCTGGGAACGTCCTCAGTGGGAGCCTCTGGGGAATTCTGAGAAGAGCAGGGGGCGCCCAGTGGGGCTACCTGAGGCTCTGGGTCTCCACACTTGGGGTGGCAGATGGAAGCAGACACAGGTACTTTAGGGGAAGAAGAGGCCAGACCTGGTGATGAGGAAGTCTTAAAGAGACAGTACTCACCTCATGGCTTCGAAGGCTTCATGGCTCCGATGAGGAGTCGACAGACCCAAAGGAACCGTAATCCCCTCCTGCATAGATGCCGTGGGAGCAGATCTCACCCATGCCGAGGCCCCCGAGAGGAAGAGAGTCGGCACCGACAGGTCAGTGCGACTATCCTCCCCGGACCAGACTGGAGAGTGTCGGCTCCTAGAGTCCCCAGTCGGCGCAGAGGATGTCAGAGTAGAAGGAGCTGATGACACTGGAACAGATGTCGGCTCCAAGGTTTCTACAACCATCAGGACTCTCTTCCAGCTCCGAAAAATTGATATGGCTCAGAGGAGGAGTCAATTTCTGGGTAGTAGTCTTCGGTTCCAACGCCTGGGTCAGAACAGACAGCAACTTAGCTAGGCCTGGTGCCTTCAAGAGCTTCTGTACCAGTCGGTTCATGTCCAAAACCAAAAGACTAAGAGGACCTGGAGGAATGCATTGATGATGCCGGCTGGAGTAATGGAGAAGGAGATTCGGAGACCAGTTCCAAGGCAGCATCCCGGGTCCGAAAGGAAAAGACTGTCAGCTCCGAAGGCTGTAGAGCCGAAGACACCGCAAGTTCCACTTTCTTTGACTTAGAGTCTGAAGAGGATTTGGAGGACTTCTATGACTTGCTGGCTCCATCCTGGTCAGTCAAAGCTTCCACAAAGGCATGCTTAAGAAGACCTCGATCCAGGAGCTCTCTCTTCCTCTCAGCAAGCACCCTGGTGGAAAAGGAGTGGCAGATACTGCAGGACTCCTGAAGGTGCACCTCACTCAGACAAACACATTGAACGTGTCTGTTTGTGACGGACATCTTTTGAAACAAGACTTAGGATGGCTGCCTATCTTCTGACATAATAAACAAATTCTATCATCCTTTAAACGAGAACTAAGTAAACACACAATATTAACAATGCTCAAAAGGCCACACTGTGTGTGTGTACAGTGTGTGTGTGTGTGTGTGTGTGTGTGTGTGTGTGTGTGTGTGTGTGTGTGTGTGTGTGTGTGTGTGTGTGTGTGTGTGTGTGTATGTATATTAGAACACAAGAAACTAATTCAGTTAATACCAAACTACAAAAATGCGCTTAAGCTACACTACTAAAGGCCAAAGCCAACACCAGCAAAGAAAAAGGCCATGAAAAAACTAACTAGGCCCAAAAACAAGGTAATATTTTGGATAAGGGAACACTAAAGCAATAGTCTAGACGTGAAAAAGAAAATTTAAGAAAAACTTGCTAATTCGTTGAAGTCTCGAGCAGAGCTGGAAACCAAGAGGTCAGTGCCGCGGCAAACTAGATCTGAGGTAATTCCAGCAGTGCATCTTGGGATAAGGGGGTTTGCCTCGAGCTACTGGTAATCTTTGAGCTTTGTTAACTAATTTTAAAAAAGTATACGCCAGGGGTATAAAAGAACCAGCCAACGCCATTTTCTTCAGTTTTTCTTGCCCCAGATGTCAGGTGCCCCCAGAAGGAAGGCAATACATAAATTTATGAAATAATGCAATGCAATACAATCAAAAAACAGTAGTTGCAAGCAAATACACCATAAATGAATACCCCAATCAGGTTGTATGAGGAGGTGTTAGCCATTAGGCCTCTCCCAAGAAGGGAAGGAGGGAGGGAAACCTGGACTGCAGCTGTATTAGCACTCTAACATCTACATTTATGGTAGGTACAAAACTGTACTATGTTCATCGTGCATACAGCTGCAGTCATAACAGATGGGTAGAATCCCAAAGCTAAAAAAGAGGTGGTAGGCACTAGGTGGAACTAGGAGGAGCCAGGATGCCCTGCAAGGCTGCAGTGGCAAAGCCTGCTCTAGATTTTGAGTATAATGGTAGGTGATAGTGCTTGGAGAAAGTATGTACAGAACTCCAAGTGGCAGCTTCTAAAATATCTTTGGTAGGAACCCCCCTGAGGAAAGATGCAGAGGTAGCTGTGGCCCTTGTGGAGTGAGATCTGATGCCTGTAGGTACAGATTTACCATGAAGAGAGTAACAAAAGCGTATGCAGTGGGCTATCCATTTTGAGATTGTCCGTTTGGAAATAGGCTTCCCTTGAGCCCCTGTAGCACAGGACACAGAGTTGCTCTGATTTTCTGAAAGGCTTTGTTCTGTCCAAATAATGTAGCTGTCTGTGAATGTCCAAGGAATGTAGTAGTCTCTCCCCTTTGTTTTGAGGATTAGGGTCAAAGGTAGGTAGGTGGATAGCCTGATTCAAGGCTACCCTGGATACTACCTTTGGCATAAAGGAAGGATTGGTTCGTAAGGAAACTCTGTCCTGATGGAAAATGATGAAAGGCTGCACAGCCATGAGGGCTTGTAGTTCCGAAACCCTGCGAGCTGAGGACAAATATTGCAGTTCTGTTGAAGCAGCTGGCTCAAAAGGAGGCAAGGTCAGTTTTTCTAGAATGAAAAATTGAGGTCCCCAGCAGGTACTGGTTGTTTCCTTGGGGGTTTTATATTCTTAGCCCCTCTGAGGAACTGTCTTAAGAGGGGGTGAGAGAATAAAGGAGGATCAGTGTTGTACTCTGCAAAAAATGGCTGAGGCATGGATTTTGATGGAGGAGAATGAAAGTCCACTGCTTAGCATCTCAGCTAGGTACTGTAATATTTGAGGTAAATTCAGTATTCCAGGATTCTGGCCCTTTTTCTCATTCCAGGCACAAAACCATTTCCATTTTGCGGAGTAGGCTTTTCTAGTAGGTGGTCTTCTGGCCTCCAAAATGACGTCCTGCACCTCCTTGGAGAGTAGGGTCTGTTGTGATTTTAAGGAATCTTCCATGCGGCTGGATGGAGTGTTTTCAGCTGACTGAAAAGAGTTTTGAAGTTGTGCTGAGTCAGTAGAAGATGCATTAGAGGCAGGATCCATGGTGGGGAATGCATCAGGCTCCTCAGGAGTGGGTACCAGTGTTGTCTTGGCCAGTCTGGAGCAATGAGTATCATCTTTGGTCTGTCTGCTCTGGTTTTTAATAGAACTTTGGGCAGCAGAGGAAGAGGTGGAAAGGCATAAACTGTCATTGTTGTCCAACTGAAAGAGTGCGTCCACTTTCCAGGCCTGTGGATGAAAGGCCCTTGAGCAGAATTTTGCCAATTGGTGATTTCTGTGGGAGGCAGAGAACTTGAGGATGCAACTTCCATTCGTGTGGATCTGTCATATTTCTGCTTAGGTTGTCTGCCAGTGTGTTTTCCTTGCCTAGCAGGTACTGTGCTTGAAGTTAGAATTGTAATTCCAGAGCCATGTTCCAAAGAGACATGGCTAGCCTGCATAGGGGGTATGAACGGGTTCCTCCCTGTTTATGTACCACATTACTGTGGTGTTGTCTGTCCTTATCAACAGCTGGCCTGGATGCAGTAGGTCTTTGAAAGCTACAATAGCATTTGTTACTGCTAGCATTTCCTTTTGATTGATGTGTAGATGCTTTTCTTTTTGGGACCATTTGCCCTGAATACACCTGTCATGTGCGCCCCCCAGGCGTAGTCCGAGGCATCTGTTGTGATTACTTGATTTGCTGGAGGCTTGCAGAATGGGAGACCTGTGTTTCTTTGGCATGCTTGAGCCCACCACAGAAATTCCTTCTGAAGACATGGAATCAGCGGTATTATTGTTTCCAAACTGTGGCTGTGTTGAGACCATAGGTTTTTTAGGTACCACTGAAGTTTCCTCATATGCAGCTTTGCACATGGGATTAGTAGGATGCAAGATACCATGAATCCCAGAGCCTGCAGGATTTTCCTTGCAGTCAGCCTGGTGAAAGTTGCCAGTTTTCTGGAGTATTGAGTTAGTTGCCCTTGTTTCTCTGGCGTAAGGTAGGCCATCTGGGTGTTGGTATCCACGCTGGCACCCAGGAAAATTATTGTTTGAGAGGGTATTAGCCTTGATTTCTTTTTGATGACTGTGTATCCCAGAGAATTCAACAACATTATTACAAACGCCAGATGTTTCAGAAGTATGTGCTTGCTGTCCGCTTGGATCAGGCAGTCGTCCAAATATGGGTATATTTGTATCCCTTGAAGTCTGCAGTAGGCAATTACTGATACCAGGCATTTCGTGAACACTATGGGCGCAGTAGATAAGCCAAAGGGCAATGCAGAGAATTGATAATGTGTTGAACCTGCAAGAAATCTGAGGTATCTTCTGCAATCTTGTCTGATTGGGACATGCAGGTATGCCTCCTAGAGGTCCAATGTTACCAGCCAAGACTCCTTGCCCAGCATGGGAAGAAGCTGCTGTAATGTGAGCATCTTGAATTTTGGCACGAGTAAAAATGTGTTTAGGATGGATAGGTCCAAAATAGGTCTCCAATCTTTGCCCTTCCTTGGTACCAGGAATAGTCTGGAATAAAAACCTTGACCCTGTTCTTGTGCAGGTACCTCGAATAGCTTTCATGTCCATGAGATCTGAAATTTGTTTTTGTGCCTCTGCCCTTTGTGTGGCAGGTTTGGCATGCCTCGCATTTTTGGAAGGGTGTGAAAGTGGAATCTGTAGCCTCTGTCTATAATGTCCAGGATCCATTTGTCTTGTGACAATATGCCAATTTTTCGAAAATGCCAGTTTTCCGCCTAAAGGTGCTGCCAATTGAGCCTTGCTTGGCATGCAAAGGGGAAAGTCATTGGTTCTGCTTTCTGATTAGCTGTGAACTATCCTCACCACCTCTGAGTAGGTGCTTGCCATTGTCTGCCTCTAAACAATCCTTAAGATTGCCCTCTACCCCTCGGGCGCCTGTATCTACCTCTTTGGGGTCTGTCCGTGGCTGGAAAGGACCAATTTTTTGAAGGCCAATTTCTACTGAAACATGGAGGTTGTACCTGTAGGAAATCTTTCACTGTTTGCATTGATTTTGCCTTTTCCTCCATTTTCTTTAATACCTCCTCAGCTTTAACACCAAACAATACATCTTTTTGCAGAGGTGCATCTAGTAATTTAGCTTTGACATGATCTGGTAAGGTTTGCTCTGAGCCAAGCATGTCTACGTATGACTGATCCTGTAACAGCAGCTCTATATGAGGCCTCTAAAGCATCAAAACAACATTGCAAGGTATGTTCTGCACTATGTAACAAATCCTGCAACTCCTTCAAGTCTGGTTGTTCAGGTTGTGACATTTTGCTTTTTAACTGTGATAACAGAAACTGTTGGTAGTTTAACATATGGAACTGACAGTTTAATGCCCTCATGGTTAAGGTGGCAGAGGTGTATACCTTCTTCCCCCACCTTTCTAAAGCTCTGGAATCTCTCTCTGAAGGTAATGGATTTTTAGCAGTGGAGGCCTTAATTCCCTTGGGACCCTGTGAAATAGTTTCTGAATCAGCCGCATGGCTTTTGTATAAGAATTTGTGTGAATCAGGAACCCGGCAATACCAGTCAGGCTTGACTGGAGCTGGAGGTAAAGAATCTGGGTTAAGGCAGGCCTCCGAATACATGTCATCTAGTATGTCTAAGACAGGAGGTATAGCCAGAGGCCTGTGCTGAGGGAGCAAGAGGAAATCCCAAAGCCTTTTCTTGGAGTCCGAGTACTCTTGGCCTTCCCAGTGGAAGTGTTCCCTCAAGGTATGTAAGGTTTCCCCAAAAGCATAATCCTCGGGGGGGGGGGGGGGACAGAGGGAATGGACTCCTCTGCATCAGAATCTTCAAAAGGGGAGTATGAATGTTCCTGGTCTTCAGAATGTTCTGAAATAATGGAGGCCTGGTCCGAGGAAGGGGATTATTCCTCCACTCTGGGCCTTTTGTCCGGGGGGGGGGGGGGTTGAGAACCCCTGATAGAGAGTAATTAAGTCCTCAGCCATTTTGAGCATCTGCTTTTTAGGCATGGGGCCTTGAGAGGGGCCCTGTGGAGCTTGTCTTTTGGTATGCATGGCTGCTTTAGACTTAGTGAAAGCCTTGATAGAAAAAGAAGAGGAAGGCCTGAAGACACCTTGAGAGGTGGCAGACCTGTCTAAACTCTGAGTTTCACCACCAAGAGTGGCTTTGGTATCTGTAGTCGGGGTGTGGGCCGAAGAGCCTGCGACCTCCGGCACAGAAGACACCGCCAATGAAGTGTCATCGGTAGTCAGGGGCTGTGTAGGCACCTCGCTGAGAACCGGTCCACCTGTAGTCTGCTTTGGCGTGGTGTCAGTAGAAGTTGCTGACCTCGTGTGTCGGTCCTTATCTTTGCGTCTTTTACTCAAAACAGGAGTCGGAGTATCCGACGACATAATGTAATTAAAGTTTTTACCAAAATAGTGTTAGGCGAACTCTGCCCGACGCTTAAGTGCGTCTGGTGAATGTAGCACAAAAACGACAGGCCGCGACGTCGTGGTCTGGGCCCAAGCAAGGAATGCAGAGGGAATGAAAATCCTTATGCGGTATTTGCTTCCCATAAGAAATGCAATTATTAACTTTGACATTGGTCAGAGGCAAGAAAAGTTTCAACGGGGTACTTAGCTTTCAAGAAGACTTCGGTTGAAAAATATTCGTAATCTCAGGAGCTGGCCGACCAGCACTTGCGAACTGCTTCTGCTTCGGGCACCATGTGGCAAGAAAGACTGAAGAAAATGGCGTCGGCTGGTTCTTTTATACCCCTGTCGCACTGACGTCAGGGAAGAAGCGACGACATCAGACGCCGGACCTAGACTTTGGAATTCGGCCGAGGACCTGTCTGATGGCAGGAAAACCCATCTGTTATGACTGCAGCTATATGCACGACGAACATCCTTCTGGAATGTTGAGTGCAAAAAGGTGTCTAGACCACAACTGAAACCATTCCCCCAGTGACCGCTGAAGCCACACAATCCACACAACAGATTGAGGAGAGGGGGGGGGGTCATCTACTAAAGCAAATTTGAGGGGACAAAAATATTACACCTTTTAAAGCACTGTTGTGTATTTCATGAACTTACTTCACTACCACCTAGCAACTACACAAGAACTAGACATTTAATGCCCCTAACCCCCCCAGCATAAGAGCGTAAAGTTTTACCATTTCTCGTCACGATTATGCCCTCACTTGTAAAGTGGGCTTTCTTTTTCTGGAATGTATAGTTTTTCCTTCTGCGGCCCTACATGTATTAAGTCTAATAAACTGGTCTTTGTTTACGGTATGCTGAGCAACTGTACAATTGCTTCCAGATTTCACGTCATTCAGCACACCTTCCGTTTCTCCCTTCCAATACATCATCAGTTCTGTAATGGGCTGGCATGTTTTCTGTTATAA
Source organism: Protopterus annectens (assembly GCF_019279795.1). Taxonomy (NCBI): domain Eukaryota; kingdom Metazoa; phylum Chordata; order Ceratodontiformes; family Protopteridae; genus Protopterus; species Protopterus annectens. The sequence continues at coordinate 1,481,372,513 of NC_056743.1, read as the reverse complement.
AAATCTACTGCAAACTACTAAGAATGCAGTACAGTAAGCCGCTCAAATATATGAAAAATAATGAAAATAAGACTATATTCGTACTAATTTGTACAGTGCTTCTTTAACACTAAAACAAAATAGTTGTAAAAAAACAAGTTTTCTACAGACGGATTGATTGGTTTTCAGTAGAAAACTATGGATGTTTAAATCATGTACACTGGATTTGCCCAGAATACCACTTACGGGAAAGGTGAAGAAACAAAAATACAACTTTTCACTTACCTTTAAAAGGGGTAAACTGTACTACATTCTGAATAATTGGTTATAAAGTTATAAATGCATGCAAGTTTTTCACAGATGGCCACAGTGGGCTTAGTTTGATGATGGTACTATTAAAGTGTGGGAGGTATCATTACCTAAAAAATATGCAATAAGTAATAAAAAAGACCTAGCAGTGACCGGAAGCCATTTAGCTCAGTAAAATTAGAGCAATGGTGGTCAAGTAAGGCTGACTAGATGAATGAATTCTCCTTCCCCCATGTATATACAGAATGCCACTCCTTCCCCCATGTATATACAGAACGCCACTCATCCAAAAAATCAGACTTGGAAAGGGTTTGTCCAGTCTTACTGAAACTTCATAATGTGGCCAGCCCAAAGAACACGTACAAGCAGAGACCTGTACTATCAAGGATGACCAACATTCTACATAAATCGGGGACCAGACAGATCCAGGGAGAAAACAGGCCTACCTCTTCCACATTCATGCACTAATCCCCAGTAGTCCAATTACCATACCCAGAAGCCCTTACTACTGCCCTAACACAATCCACACCTTCATTTCTAGTATCCAAGCTCCAAGCAGATGCCAAATTACAATTAAGTCCTAGCATGAAGTCACAGGAGTGGAAATAAGAGGCAATTACAACAGTAACAAGTTACATCATTTCATTACCACAAACTGTTTTCTAACAGCTGCCTATCAAAATACATCACAAACCCAAGATAACCTTCAATATTTTTTTCATAGCAAAGGGTAGCTTGGAGACCCACATAAAAACATTGTGCTTGGTTTAAATTATTACACTCTTGGATACTGGACATTAAGCTGATTGAACAGCAGACTAACACAACAGGTTCTCTTTGTAACAACCAACAGGATAGCACGTTGCCAACCCAGTCAGACCTGCAGCTGAAATGAAGAGTTCAGCCCAGACTGATTTACTGTAATGCACGAGACAGGAAAATGCCACCCCATGCCAGAAATCTATCTCCATCAGTCAATATAATTTGGCTCAGCAAATCACTATAGTATACACGATATTGCATTAATACTACAGACACATCCTAAGCCAAACAAAGTTGATTCAGTTTGTAGGAGAAAAGTTTCAGGATAGAAAAGGGGAAATAAAGTTTTGGCCTCCCTGGCAAGTACTGCTAATTTGCTGCTGGGAAAACATGTGAGTGGAATTCAAAGGTTGGGGGAAATGGAAATACCTCAGGAAGGCTCGTAACAAGCAAAGTTATTACCTTGCAAATTTAAACAGTTTGCTAATAAAACACATGACAAGCGGGAAAATTGAGCTGAAAGATGCTTGATCTTCATTTTAACTAGCCCGTTCCCCACCAGCCACTAACTAGAATTGCGAATGCTCGCATTACATATTTTAAATGTAAATACTAATACAGTAGTTATACAATGCACTTGACGTCAACATGTTGTAAATGCACATCTCTGTGATACAGTGGTGAAGCACACTTATTAAATGACACTATTATGGTACTATCAAAGAGAACTAGTAGAAACGGGCAGAATCCTTATGCAAGTTTTATCAGCATAACCCCACCCAACAGCACAGACGCTGAGGTACAGATTACCAACTAGTAGATCTGGGTTCAAAACCTGGTTGAGCCACAACAGGACTCAGCAACATGCCATGAACACTCTGTATGGTCTACCACAGGGTCACCATGAATCCATTTTGACTGGAGAGCACTTTTTAAATTAGCACAAGGCATATTTTAGAGCCATATCTATGTTTACAGGACCATAAAAAGTTACTAGGCTAATTGCCCTAGGGCCCTTACAAGCCTAGCCAAGTTCTATCCTTATTTCCTATTGCCCCCGTCCAAGAGGGACATGAGTGGAACCCAGAGGGTGAATTGACTGTTACCATCCAATCGTCCAGACTGCATTTGAAGAGGGACAATAAAGGTGCTCTGTTTGACATGAAGTGGGAACCTGTTCCAAAGGGGCGCTAACCTCTGGGAGACCAAGCTGACCCAGCAGGTTCTATTAATGTCACATACCAGGTTAAGGTCTTTAGTGAGAGTAACCAGTGTACCATCTGACTTACAAATACGCAGCATTTCCAATAAATCAGATTCAGATGGCCACGTAGGCAAGGCAGAGATTGCCTCTGTGTGGTCTGTATGAAACAGACTAAAACAGTGACTTCAGATGAGCCACATAGGACAGATGCTGAAGACCTTGTATTTCCTTTTGAGGAACCTTTGTGGTCTCACCAACCACTGCAGTTGCTTGGAAAGGTACATACCAAAAGGGGCAGCACTGTACTCAATTATTGGGCTGATGAGGGAAGAGCACAGAGGTGTCTTTTTCCTGTAGGCAATGCCCTTACTCATGAGATTAGCAATATAGAAAGTCTTTCTTACCACTGTGGTGACATGGTGGTCACAGATAAGGTTGCCCTCAAACTGCGTGCCCAGGTCTCTCACCACTGACTGCATACTTAAAAGGTGTTGCTGTTAAATTGGTAGTTAGCAAGAACATCACTCTTACCAAAAGAGGTAAGCTCAATGCAAAAAGAATTTATTAAAGCCATGACTTTGAAACCAATCATTTGTTTGTGCAAGACCCTCTTGTAGGATGCTGACATATGGAGATTATAGGACCTCTCCCCAGTTTGCAGTCGTCAGCAAACTGTCAGCCACAGACCTTTAGTTTTTGCTTGTACTTCGGAGAGAAACAAATGTGCAAGTGTAGGTAGGCTGTATCCAGACTTCGAGACAGTCTCCAAGACCCTGGACGAGGGGAAGTCCACCAGGTTTAAACAGGCATGATCTCCCTTTGACAAATCGAAACTGAGCAGGGTCAAGTATTTGGAGATCACTTGTATCTTTGTTGACAAGGTCTATGACTATTCACTCCACAGCCTTGCAGATAACGCTACTCAAGCTTACAGGTCTATACTTCCCATGGTCAGTGGAAGCACCACCTTTGTGCAAGGGAATAACAGTGGCCATTTTCCATTCAGTTGGGACGAAGCCAGTGCTTCGACTATGATTGAAGGAAAACAGTACCAAATGGTGTTGCTAATTCTTGTTGGAACCCATGTAGGACACAGCCTGCGATATCAATTCCCACAGATGCAGTGTTTTTGGCATTGGAGGACATTTACGACCTACTCCTTTACAGATATAAGGTAGAGGACCAGTGGTAGGGATGTCATGGGGTACATGAGGCAGGGGACAGGGGAGTGAAGTTTTCACAGAACTGGTCAGCCAACAGGTTAGCCATGTCCACAGACTCAGTATATGTGGTATCACAACTACCAGCACGGCACAAATCTGTGCCTTTCCTTTTAGGTTACGGATGTTATGGTAGTCCTTAGTTGAGGATGCTAATTTGGATTCTTAGTTTGCATTGGAGAACTTCACAAGAAGTCTTACTTGCTTGTTTAAGCTGAGGAGGGAGTGTTTCCAATTTAGGGCTCGCTCCCTCTTACTCTTAGCAATTTCTTCCTCTCGCTGTAAAGCCCGTTAATGGCAGTTGTCCACTAAGCAGGCTTGCTCTTCCTTGAGGAGCTTGTTTTGGTCTAATCAGGTATGGCAGAGTCAATGCAGTTACAGGTGTTTGTATAAAGCACTGGTGTAGAACTCGGCATAGCTGCCAGTTCCATCTGAGGGAGAAGGTGCAGTGAAGATATTTATACCATCCCGTAAGAGGTTATAATCTTTGGACGAGCTTTATGTTTTTAGTTCAGTTGCTGCTTCGGGGGATGCTTAGGTGTGACAGTTCCTTCGAATGAGACTGATGTGGTCAGGTCTCGCCAGGGAAGTGCTCACAGTGGGGTGGCTACAGTGGTCCTCCATATTAGTAAGCACCAGACCCAGGATGCTGGCCCCTCTTGTAGGGGTGTCAACCAGAAGGTCCAGGGCATTGGAATTAACGAAGTTGAGGAACCTTTGGACAAGCAAGTCTGAACATGAGTAATTTATCCAGTCAATGGATGGGTAGTTAAAGTTGCACAAAACCATGGTGTTCGGATGTCTCGATAGACTCAAGTAGATCCAAATAGGCAGAATGAGTGTCCAGATTCACAGAGGAGAGTCCCGTAGCTGGCAATGACTTGCATAGGTGTCCTAACAAGTTAACTGCACCTGAAGTTTCTCCAAGGAATCATACTCTAAGATAAATACACCTCCAGATTGGTTAATAAAAACTGATACACTCCCTCCCTTAGCTTTCGCACCTTCAGTTTGTGGTCTGAACATGTGGAGGTGTAACCCAGTATGGCTGGGGTGCTCTCCACAGCTTTGAACCAGGTCTCAGACTGCACAAACAAGTTTGCATCTTCCAAGATGAGGACTGCTTCCAGTGAGTGCAGTTGTGACTCCTAGCGTTTAGCAGCACAACCTTGAGGTCGTTTTCAAGATGGAGTTTTTACGTCGTGAATTTTATCCTTGAGACACTGCCTAAAAAAGGCACTATGTGGGTGGCAAGCACAGCCGGCCTTAGGCATAGGCGAACTAGGCGACCGCCTAGGGTCCTGTGCAGACCGGCCTCAAAAGGGCGCAATTCACGGATCGGAGTTCTGTGTTGTGACAAGTGCAACACCTACCTGGAAAAGCCGAACAGACAAGGTTTTTTTTTTTTTTTTTTTTTTTTTTTTATTATTTCTCACCGCCGCTGCTCTAAAGACTACAATTGCGCCCTCCCCAGCATCAGAATGTAAAGTAATTTTTTTTTATTTTAAAAATGCCGAATGTTGTCTTTTTACTATGTTAAATTTATGATAACTCTGGGAATATATCCGATAATAAACTGCACTATTTCAGTATGGAACAGAGACTCTTAAAAAGTGTGTATAGTGATAGCACAGTTTCCAGCGTTCTGCCTTCATTGCATTGAATATTAAAATTTAATATACTCCGTAGACATCACTCTTAACGGATAAAAATTAAATTCAACCACTACACCAGGGCAAAATAATGCGATTCAGAAATACTCTAAGTTACTGAACCACGCTACCTTGTGTGACTATACGGATGCCGAGTTCTCTGGCAGTGCACCTCTAGCTGTATGAGGGAATTGGAATTGATGCAAGGAACCTGCAGTTTCAATTTTGTCTTACAGGTGGAGCTGTTCTGTCATGAAGCCATTCTAGGAGATAATTAAATTGTCACAACTTACTCTGTCGGTAGGGTATACAGGAAGACCACACCAGCGTTGTCATCATGTCTGCATTTACCTTGTCCAGGAGGAGGGACATAGGAGAAAGTCTATTATACCAGCCAGAAATTACATCTTTTGTTGTTTTTAACAAGCAGACAAAGTAAAATTAGTCATTCCCAGAGAAGGTTATGAAATTGTTTACTCTATATAGTACTGTGCATGTGTGAGGTCTCAGGCTACCCCACCAACTCAGTCTCCCTGCAGTACAGCTACATTTGGATGGGCATTTAGGTACTGCATACAGTCTTTTTTTTTTGTCACTTTTATTGCCTGTAGTACCATTTTCCACATACAGGTGGTGCTTTTGCCATGCCTGGAAAACAATTTCAATGGATTAACCACCAATGCTGCCTTGTACACTGGCAAGCTTTGCCAATGTACAGGACTGAACTGGTTCTACACTGAGTGCCCATCTCCAAAGGGCTTTGTCATTATCCATTGGCCTGTGCGAAATGAAGAATGTTGAAGCGATTTCTGTCAGAATCCGGCATTTTACAGCAGCTCAGTTAGGCATCTTACACCACGCAAAAGTGTTTTGGAACTCAGCCCAGAGTGTAGTTGAAGAAAGTGAATCTCCATTTAACAGTAATGCTCAGGTACATGCAGAAATAATACAGTAAAGTAGATGACGTGGTATGCCTGATGTGATGTAGTTGTACACAGCAGTATGTAGGGATGTTTAGGGTTACCACCTGTCCCTCTTTGCAAAGGAGTGTCCCTTTTTGAGCAGATGTGTCCCACAAAAAAATTGCAAATGTCCTGAGAATTTAGAATAACATTTTTCCTCATTTTTCTTTAACAGGTGCATAAACAGTTATTTTGTCTGAAAATAGCATAAGCAACTGGAATGCTACAAGAATAAACTTTTATTTTGGCAAAAAAAAAAACACTAAAGTTCTGTCCTTTGCATGGTATGTTTTATCCCACAAAATCTCACGTTTCTAAAAAATGTCCCACTTTGGGCATCTGAAAAGGTGGCAACTCCAGGGAATCTGAAAAGGTGGCAACTCCAGGGATGTTAGCATATTGCTGGTATATGAACTGGAGCTACGCATAAAGACGATGAGTGAGGTAATCTGATGTAATGATATTAAACGACTGCATACAGAAATAAACATATGCAAATATAGCTAAGGATTTAATAGGTAATGTAACTTCAGAACTGCACAGTCACTTGTTATAGACATTAGCCTTTCAGCATACTTACCTATTATCTCAACCAGATTCCGAAACAGGAAATATTGTCACAAATGTGGATATTTACTAGTTTAATATGGCTGTGAAGGTCTGAAATGTAATGATTTTTAAAAGTCGATACAGTTATTAGCAATGCATTTTCTTACACCCCCCCGCCCCCCAAAGAAGGATACTTTGTCCAACAATTGTAGTCGGACATGTTTAAGAAAGTACTATTTGCAAAATCCTTTTTGTGTGTGTGTGTGTGTGGGGGGTAATAACATTTCAGAAATTGCTACATGCCCGATTGCCAGTGAAAGGCTCACCTGTGGAGTGCACCTTAGGCATAGGCGAACTAGGCGACCGCCTAGGGCACCGTGCAGGCCGGCCTCAAAAGGGCACAATTCACGGATCGGAGTTCTGTGTTGTGACAAGTGCAACACCTACCTTTTTTTTTATTTCTCACCGCCGCTGCCCTAAAGACTACAATTGCGCCCTCCCCAGCATCAGAGGGCACAATTTACAGAGCGGAGTTCTGTTGTGAGGACCCCTAACCTGGAAGCCGAACAGACGTTTCTTTTTTTTTTTTTTTTTATTTCACCGCCGCTGCCCTAAAGACTACAATTGCAGCCTCTCCAGCATTCTGATGCTGGGGAGGGCGCAATTGTAGTCTTTAGAGCAGCGGCTAAAAACGAAACGTTGTTGTCTGTTCTGCTTTTCCAGGTTATGGGTCCTCACAATAGAACTCCGCTCTGTAAATTGCGCCCAAAGGCGCAAATTACAGAGCGGAGTTCTGTTGTGAATTGTGAGGACCTCTAACCTGGAAAAGCAGAACAGACAACAAAGTCCCGTTTCTTTTTTTTTAAATTTCACCGCCGCTGCCCTAAAGACTACAATGCGCCCTCCCCAACATCAGCCTGCTACACTTGTAGAAAACGGTGCGTTTCAATTACAGGAGTGCAGTTGGTCCACCACTGAGTTGAGGGGTCACCATTCTACTGACACCATTGTAAACATTCTAGCCATGCAAATAAAGTTACTCCCTCAAATATTTTGCATTGAGTGGTGAAAGGCGCCCTGCCTTACAGTCGTTACAGAGGTTTTAGTGCACAACAAGAAGCATCATTCAGTGTAATTATAACAAGTGGCACCCTCGTATCTGGATCTACCCATATACCCAGGTCCTTAAATGAATCTACAGTTTTAATCATGTTATACTGCGTTAAATATTCACCCTTCAATCTTATGTCTCCCAAAGCTCATATACTTAGTATTTTATGTGTTTAGCAGCATATTGTTCTCCTGTACCCAAATGTCAATTTAGTCAAGTTAATTTGCAGACATGCCCTATCTGTAACAAATGTAATCATTTTGCCCCATTTTTCAAGTCATCAACATGCAGACTGTAGAATATCACAGATGAAAAAGATCTGACAGATTCAATCTAAACAAGCATGGGTCTAGGACAGAGTCCTGTGGGACACCCTGACTGTAATCTAGCATTTTACCTGCCCAATTGCTGTATATTTGCCATTTCCAATAGTAAGCCATGCAGCTAGACAGCTTGTCAATATTACATCAATACAGAGTTGTTCTAATGCATTGATCAGTGTCTTCTATATAACCCTATCAAGGACTGAAGTTTATGTCTATATAAATTGCATCAGCTCAAAATGTTTTATTATGGCTCTTATTATATTATTATTGGACATCATGTTACAGGTGGTTATGGAACTGTTTTCAACATATACATATTGATATATGATTTCAAGTCACAGCTTTTCCAGTAATGTATCCAAAATAACCTCCTTCATTATTTTTTCTGTAACAAGAACGTAAATTTATGGGTTTATATGACACAAGGTTTGTCCTAGTCCCTTTTCCTATAAGGATGGGTTTAACAAGTGGATGGTATTTCTGCAGCCTTTCCAGTTGTTGTAGATGTCTTGTGAGGTACATACCAAAAGGGGCGTTTACTCATCACTCATTAGACCCATTATAGAGTAAGAGGGGAACAATGACCTCTTTTTTTCTGGATGAGAAACCATTTGTGATGAGGTGTGCCACATAGAAGGAATTCCTGACTACTGTGGTGATGTGATTATCAAAGGAGCGATTACTGTCCATCTGTCCCCCAAGGTCTCTTATCACACTTTCGGTGTTAAGTATGCTACTGCCCATGTTGTAGTTCATGGGTACAGAGTTTTTGCCAAAGGGGATGACAATGCACTTTTTGGCATTGAGCTTGAGGCCATGGCTTTGACACCAGGCATCTGTCTCAGTGAGGCCCTTTTGTAGGATGTCACATCGTTAGGAGTTTCGATTATGGCTCCTAGTTTGCAGTCATATGTGAACTTTGTTAGCCAAAGACCTTCTGTGTTAGGCTAACAGGAGAGGACCCAGGACTGAACCCTGTGTTACTCCACTTGTCACTGGTCTGAAGTCGGATTTGGAGTCTGCTACTTTCACAGTGTGGGTTCTGTCAGTGAGCCAGTTGACAACCCATCTTGTGACATAGGGATTTATACCTAGTTTAGTGAGTTTATCTATAATTCCAGAGTGGGGGATGGTGTCGAAAGCCTTGGCAAGATCTAGACAGGCTGTGTGAACCACCTTACCCTTGTCTACAGCTTTGGTGACTCCTTCAAAGAAGTCTATCAGGTTTAGGAGACATGATCTGCCTTTTACAAACCCAAACTGGGTGGGAGTTTGGAGATTACCAATGTCTTTGTTTATAAGTTCCATGATGATATGTTCCATGGCCTTGCAGACCAGGCTCATTAGGCTAATGGGGCGGTAGTTCCCAGGGTCCGTGGTGGCACCCCTCTTGTGGAGTGGGATAACCATTGCTGTACACCATTCAGCAGGCACAAAGCCTGAGGTGAGGCTATGATTGGACAGGGTACTTAGGTGGGGTGCCAGTTCGTTCTGTAGTCCGTGTAGAACGCAGCCTGGGATGTTGTCTGGTCCCATGGATGCTGTGTTCTTAGCTTTGGAGAGTGTGGTTTTTACCTGTGCAGCCGTGATTACAGGAACTTTGCAATCTTCCTGTATAGAGATGGGCTCTTTAGGGGGTGAGAGGGGGGGTAAAGTTAGCACTGAACCTATCTGCCAGGATGTTGGAAATATCAGTTGGGTCTGTATATTTAGTGCCATTGTGCTGTAACTCAGAGCAGATCTGAGTGTTGCCATTGAGATTCTTGACATAGCTATAGAATGCTTTGTGGTTGTCTTTAGAATCAGTGGCGATTTTGTTTTCATAACTAGCTTTGGAGGATTTTATCAGGGATTGTAGCTTCTTAATGAGGTTGACCAGGGAGCTCCTCCACTCATGGGATTTTACTCTCTTTTGCAAGAGTTTCTTCCTTCTGTTGTACAGTTTGTTTATGGCAGGGGACCACCAGATTGGCTTCCTTTTTTGGAGGATAGCGTCTTGGTTCTGTTTGGGATAGCACGATCCATGCACTCATGTAAGTGCTTATAAAGTGCAATTGTGTAGGATTCAGTAGTAGTAACTGTATTGTCCATCTGCATGGGTGTCATGAAGTTCACCACTTCCGTCTTAAGAAGCATGAAGTTGGCTTTGGAGAAATTTTTTACCATGGTTTCCTTAATGGGGGGGGTGGAGGCAGGATGTGGTATGGTAATTAGCTTATGGTCGATCGGACCAATGAGGCATTGACTTCAGGTGTGGCACACCGGTCACTCATATTGGTAATGACTAGATCTAGGATATTGTTGCCCCTGGTGGGGTTGTGGATAAGTTGATCCAGGGCATTGGAGTTTATGAATTCCAGAAAGCGTTGAGCGAAGGAGTTGGTATACGAGTAGTTTTCCCAGTTAATGGTGGGGTAGTTGAAATTTCCCATTATTAGGGTGTTTGGTTGAACCCTAATATTTTCCAGTACATCAAGAAAAGAAGAGTGGAAATCCTAGGGCATGGTGGGTGATCTGTAGCTAGTTATAATTTGGATTGCAGTTTTGCCCAGAGTTAGTTGCACTTGGATAACCTTGGCTGCATTATGCTGAGCAACTAGCCTGGAGGTGAGTGCAAATGGTCAAGCAAATCAACCCCACAAAAAGTCAAACGTAAGTACTTTTTGCAAGGGGGGGTCAAGCTCCTCTGTACCCCTAACCATGTTGATGGCTTGTACCCTTACACCCTGAACTTATATACGACAATTCCATAGTTGCACAAACATGAAGAAGGGAGAAATCTCCAAACCAAGGAGTCACTGCAGGCACACATTTGGAAACCACAGCAGCAGTGATTTCCCATAGAAAACTATGGTCAGAGAGTTCATGTTTAGCAAGTGGCTATCTGTGTCTGTGCTATTTTGTTTCAATATCTGTAATCACTGTAGAAGCAAATAGAACATATGCATGGTAACTGGTGAGATAACCAAATAATGGAACACTGGAATGGCTGAGGAGGGGGCTGCTGCTGGGGGTTGCTGCAGGAGGGGCTGCTATGGGGTGGTGGTCTAGTACCCTTCCTAGAACCCTATTTGACCATGATCTGGCTCTTGTATTTAAAGTAGAAAATACATATGCAAAGGTAGCTGCAGTATAACTACATTACAAGGTATCTTTTTCTTCCTGTGCATTTAAATAATTTAAGGAAATGACTGAAGTGGCTTTATTGGGGAATGTGGGCGTGGCTCAAATAGGGGTGTTTCATGAGTGTGGTATGGGTGGAGCTTAAGGGGGCACCTGAGCACTACTTTGCCTAGGGCGCCATTTCGGCTAAGGCCGGCCCTGGTGGCAAGAGCCTTAGCCAGTAGCCGAAATCCCAGGGGTGACAGGCGAATACCATCTCTGGCAAAACATCGAGGTCTGTCGATCATGTCATCCCAGGCTGACAGATACTGGATCCTCTTAGAATGACACCAGAAACTAAGCCAATTATTGAAGTCAATCATTTTCTGCTTGTATTGAGGCATCATCCTAGGTTAAGGTAAAATGTTGCTTAAGGCTAGGGACATACCTGCCCAAGACACAGTGTGAGAGTTCAGTCATGGCTCTCTTCATGTAGTCCAGAGAGGTACATCAAGTTGTTCACACCAACATGGATTATGACAGTCATAACGGTACCTGTTCAGAGATTTGAGTGCATGTGTGATATGGCATACCCTGGCACGCAACACGCAGTTGACAGTGACCTTTTCCCTTAACCAGCCTGGTGACAGGGACATCTGTGCGTCTCATGGGAGGCTGGCATAATGGAGAAGGTATTTACCTTACAAACACAAGGTACAGGGTTTGATTCTCACATGGGATAATTGGCTAGGCTTAAAATGGCCCACAAGGGCAGATAGCCTAGTACTAATCCATGATGGAATTACCTATGAATAATATGCTTGGTTTTGTGTTTTGCCTTAAGGGCTTGATAGGTGTGACACTGGTGCATGAGCTATTGTGTACTATGTTCTGCAGGTAAGTATGTGTAGCATGCTTGTGTTTGGGAGGTCTCTGGTGATTGGGTATTTTTCTGGTGAGGACCTCTGCATATGTAGATGTGGGTTTGGGTGGAGTAGGAGGTGAGGTGTGCATGGCGATAACCTGCTCATTTTCATATTTCCTGACTGCTGTATGAGAGAACATGGATTCAAGGTTCTTAATATAGGTCCACCTCTCACATCTTAAGTTTGTGTGGCCTAGAAGTAGAGGGCTATCTGTGAACATGAGGTAGTTGCTGCACTGCTCAGGATGCCCATGTCAACCAAGATGGCTGGAGAAACTGTGGGAAATTGTCCAGCCATAGTGTTAGGTAAATTTATATTGTCAGGAAAAGAGGTTGCACTTAGTAATGGGTAAGAGGTGTGTTGGTATCTCTGAAGCTAGGCTTAAGTGTTCCACCTGACAGTAGAGCAGGGCAGCGAAAAACCTATGGAGGACCCCAAGCAAAGTGCCAAGGGAAAATTTTAAACAAGTAAAAAGGTTTGAGTCTATAAATCACCGCTACACGCAAACAAGTGCAAATGTGGGGCTTAAATAGTTACTTGCAAAGCATAAGTGGCTTACAAACCACAAGACTGCCTTAGTTAAACTCTGTTAGAGTTAGTGTTTACTGTAACCAGTAACTGGGTTACCACTAGATAGTGAGGAAAAACTCACTGCAGTCTACTGACACCTCTAAGCCTTTCTGTAGTTATGGCTGACAGACACCTCTGGGCATCTACTACAGCAGGTTCTTAGTCACATTAACAATGCTATATGCAAGTTATTGAAAGACAACATCTTAAAAAACCTTATTGGTGTTTGTCCAATGTTGCTAAAGAAATTAATTACTCAGAGTCATAATTGGAGACTAGAAAAATATGAAAAAGTACAGCCTCACATGAAAAGCAAATGCCGACAGCTGTATATCGAATGGTTACTGAAATATTTTTAAGTTCTCACAATCACATAAATTTACTGTTTATAACTACTTATAAAATCCAGTTGAAAACCTACAATCTAATGAAGGACTACCACTATAAACATGTTTGCGCTACATAGGGTGCCATTTACATTTTAGTAACCCATGTGTGTCCAGAAACATGAATATTTGTTTGAAATGTGAGGATACAATTGGATATGGTCAAAAAGCTCTAGCTGCAATCAATGGAAGTAAAACCTCCAGAGCTCCACTGGAGCAGTCAAGTTAAGGAGGCCCATAACATTAAAACCCAAACCATTTCATACACACCAAACAGCTGCAGAAAACAAGCAGCCAATTATCTAAAATGGGGAGCCCCCACTTCACAAAAAAAGATGCTGCCTTAAAAGGCACATTGCTGTCTCATGTTTGGTTGCTGGATGCTACATAATCTTGGCATACTCTGGCTTACTTACAAAACCACACAAATCAGAAAGCAAATAAAATGCAAATGGGACTCACATGGAGCAAGCTCATCCAGTTAAAGAACTCAAAGTTACCCACTTTTACCACTTACTAACATAGGAAACTTATAAAGTATAAAATCAAATGAGGCCTGACAAAATCTTATTAAAAAGGAAGCATGTACTTTCTGCTGACAAAGCAGAGGTTTGCAGGGGGGGGGGGGGTGTTACAACAGCAGCAAGAGAAAGTCAACAATGAATATTTAGGTGCCATGCACACAGAAGCACTGTACTCTGAGCTCTGAGTACAGGAACAGTTGCACCCTTCCAACTGGGATAGATGGACAGAAGAGAGGAGAGACAGATGAGCGCAGAGTCAAGCTCATGACAAAAAACTGCATTTTCTTTAAGTATGAACCCTAATAAAACATTTAAATTTCAAGCACAAATTTGCAAAACAGAAGACTGACCCACTTCCAAACCTCTCAGCTTATACCTTTAAGGCCCTTTAAATTTTCAAAGCTAAGAAGGTGTGCATTTGAATCCTGTGCCATTAGAGTCAATACCCCCAAAGGACAGTTCTCAAAAACATGCCCTAACCACTAACGCAGATGCATTATGTGCATCCTAGTACTGCCTTTTGTTGCCTACATCCTAATCATGATATCCAAGTACACAAACATGATGCCTTAAGGAACTGGAACTGCTCCGATCTCAGATGTAATGAGAAGCTATGCATTTCACACAAAACTTTGTACATTTCCTTGAAGGTGTATGAAACAGTCTACAAAACAAGAACCTCACCACTTGCATGGAAATTTACAAGGGTACAATACCAGCCATAACCTCATTTTGTAGCAGAGCAGCTTCCTGCCAACAGTAAAGCATTTCAGGAGAAAACAGAAATTCTCTTTAGTTAAACAAAGGCATCAGGAAATATTCACAAAATCCAGTTTACAAATACACCCATCAATAACATTTTTGTATAACTAAAGGCAGCAGTACAAATACTACATTCTGTTTCATGGCAAATGCAGTTCAAAAAGTGTTAATTGAACAAGAGACTAAAGGGGGGTTATATAATCATTACTATTGTAGCTACTACTGATGTCGTACAATGCTTTCTAAACTTGGGTCACTTTTCTTAATACTAGTATTAAACATAGCTGGAAAGGAGCCCAAGATTACCCAGCAGCTAGTATCGAACCTAGCATCCAAATCACTTAAAGTGTCAATGATATACTTGACAGTTCAAACAATGCAGCAAAACGGATATACAGACAGAGAAACCAACTTAATGAAACACTCATTTAAAAAAAGATCCACTATAAAAAAAAAAAAAACATGGACATGTTAAAACAGTAAAAAATTGTAAGAGGAAAATCTGCAGATTTTTTTTTAAGGCCAGTTGAATGATAAAGCAGTTGTTAATAAAGGGATAAATTAAATGAGCAGGCGGCTTACTTTTCAAGATACTGAAAACAGCTTCCTGAATGTGTTACGGTTTCTGATTACAAGAGGGTGGGTGTTGGAAAAGGCATGACCTACTGATGAAAGTGCATTGGCTGGTCTAGAGAAACCATGGCACTGTTCGACTGGAAACAAAGCTGACAAAAGTATTTTTCACAGTAAATGTACAAAAGTGAGAGAGACTCGCCACTGTGCAGGGTTTTGTGCATTAGGTAGAGCAAGTCATCGTCAGAGTACTCAAGACAAAATGCCTCTGAGCTCAAGAGTAATGAGGTGTCGTTCTCTTCTTGTTGAGAAAAGGAGAGACCATTTTTTGGGGGAGGCACAGGTACAAACAGTGGAAGTGAACACTAGTTGTAACATTTTTGCCTAAAACATTCCAGCAATAACAACTCTGCCTTTAAAGTGTTAAAACTAAAGGAAGTTTGGCACAATTCTGCCCGACAACCAGTCGGTGTCAACTGACTTTACTTTCTCCCTGTATATTAGTGCAAACATGGGGGTCATCAATTATGCAGCCATTTACATTTCTTTTTCTCACCAATTCCCAACAGAACACAACATGCCAGAGATCGGCATGCAATGGGCATCCAAAGGATTTGTCACTCACTTCCCCCCAATGACATAACCCCCAGGAATAGCCTGACCCCCCCACCACAAAGTGAGCACTCATGTGGGTCAGTCTCCAAAAGAAATTCTACCTTGAGACCTTAAATCCCAGACCATCCTTTCAAATAGAGGCAAGTACGCCCATGTCACTCCACTCCTCCTCCTTTCAGCATTTTTTTCCTCTCTTTAAAACAGGCACTCAAGGTCCAACTCCGGTCATACCGAGGAAGGAGGTAGCCCTCTACACCCCCCCCAAAAAAAAAAAAAGATGGTTAAGATATATTAAATTATGCTAGAGGATGGTGGCATCATCAGGCAGATCGTAAGGTCTCTGGGGAGGATGTACCTAGACAAAGCTAGGTTAATATGCACCAAATGGTATTCCAGTATCTCAATCACCATTTACAAAGCTCTAAGTTAAGACTAAATAACAAACCCACATTTTACAAAGCCAAATAATCTGTATTGCTATTAGTTTCGTTATAAAAAAGTGACTTCACACTCAAGATACGCACACTGGCCATTAGCATTCAAAAACAAGCACGCTGAATGGCCAGCCCAGAGTGCACACTGTAAATCTGAGAATATACCAACGGGAAAGGTCCGGTCGCCCAGACTTTTTCCAGTTACTATATCTCGTATTTTTTTAATACAAAATGAAAACATTTTACGTTCAGGAGATGGCAGAAACAGAAATAAAAGGATAATCAGGTACGTTCTACAAAACATTAAAAAACATTACCTGGTCATCCTTTTATTTTGCCTGTCTCGACTCTCCTGGCCTTTTTTTTTTTTTTTTTTTATTATTATTGATTATATCAAAGCAGCAGCAGAAATGGAGATCTTCCTTTCTCCGTTGCTACCTCTTAACAGACCTGATGTTCTGCACAAGCATTGAAGCACAAGTCCCATACGCATGCACAGTACATCAAAACAAGGCAGCAATATGCCACCAGCCGAAGAGTAATGCGCCGTTATACAAAGACGTTTAAGAAAAATAAAGTATTTTTTTCTTAAATAATGTTATTGCATAATAGCAATAACCGACCCTGTGGTTGTGCTATATTGAAATTTACCCACAATTGGCTTTAATCACTTGGGCTTCACCCTTGTGATTAAACTACACCAACTACGGGCAAATTTTCATTATACAACAACCCCCCCCCCCATTAATATTCCAAAACATGCACGCTGACTGGTCAGCATGCACGTTGTTAAATCAGAGTTATAGTAATGGAAAAAGGTCCGCTCGCCCGGGACTTTTTCCATTAGTATAACTTTTTACAGCAACGGAGAACGCAAGATCTCAGTTGCCTTTTTTTTTTTTTTTTTTTTTTTACACACTGTCTCGCTATGTTAAATCGTTTAACATAGCGAGAAGCTAACAAAATTCTTCCTATCTCCATTGATTTTTTTTTTAAAGGTGTCTCGCTATGTTAAACTCCTTTAACATAGCGAGAGTTTGTAAAAAGCAACGGAGATCTTTCTTTCTCCGTTGCTTTAGCCCACTGCTCTGATGTACTGCATAAGCAGTACATCAGAATTGCCACAGAATACTAGACTGCTGCGGAAGGGCAGCAGGGAGGCATTATACAATGCCATTAAGTAATTTTTTTCCCCTTAAATGTCATTGTATAAATAGCAATAACCCACTTCTGGGTGTAGGTAATGCTGGATTTTGCCCACAGTTGGCTTTGTTTGACCACTCGGGCTTCGCCCTCGTGACCAAACCACACTAACCGTGGGTAAATCCAGCATTACCCACACCCAGGCGAGGATTATTGCTATAATATGCCACACCAACAGTCTGTTATTGCTATATTAACACACAAACACATTCACCCATTGTATTGCTACCATGGAGCTGGTATTAAAAAATATGTGCATATAAAAGTTGGCGAGGGGGCTTACCCCTGACCAATAAAACGTTTTCCCCCCATATCTTTCTGATTAAGAGTGCATTTGAATCTTTCAAATTTTGATTCATAATTTGAACTAATTTTGGTGCCGTGTCAGGCATTTGATTTTTTATACTCAAAACATCTGTCAAATATACATACACGGATAGAGATGGAGGAGATGGAGATATAAAATAAATAAAATAAAAATAAAAAATATTTGTTGACCGGGCTAGTCTAGCTGGATACATATCCATTTTCAGCAGAGGCCCAGGGAGAAAAGCTCCATGCACAAATACATGGAGGCATTAAAAATTTAGAAAAAATGACTAGCTTAAATTATACAGCATAATATGTAAAGAAAGTAAATTTTGTGAATACTGTACAGAGACATTAGCGTAGATTTTGGAGATAAACATGTCTTAATTCAATAGAGGGGTTACAAATATAATCAGGCAACAGTTAAACACAGTAAGTATATATAGAGATTATAGATAGAGACAGACAATTATAGACAGATATATAAAAAACAAAGTACTCACACTAGTCAGGCATACACCTATTTACTGTCAATACTAATGTATGCCTCTCTTATACTTGTAAATCTCCATGTTAGAACAAAATGTATAGGTTTGCCTATAGCCTCCCTTATAGGGTCAACCACTGCCCTCAAAATACTCAACTGACTAGAACTACCTCATTTACTCGCAACTAGCTGCTGTCCACAATCTTCTACATATACCTAAAAGGTGTCCCAGCCTAAAACTGTACTACATACACTCAGACTAAATCAGAAGGCAAAAACTGTAGTAATCAACTGCTCTCCTTCAGAATTTACTGACTTTCTTCATACTTACCAAGCAAATTAAACTTAAACATAATACATTCTGTGAAAGAAAGAATTTACTATGGTTTTAGTGCTCAAAAGGGATTCAGGAAGACCACCAACTTCACCTCCTGGGGAGGAGACCCTGACCCAATAATGGGGACACACAACAAGAGACAGACTCACAGATAGTGAGAGTTTGGGTTGGAGGACCCTGACCCAGCAGAGTGGACACGAGTACACAGACACTCAGATGGTGCATCACACCTACCCAACCCAAAACTGGGGGCAATAAGAGTACCAATATGCCACACAATACAGGTGAACCAAAACTAACACGGGACATCATAAGGTGCTATAGGTTCACATGCAAGTACTAGGCTAGTTGCCCATATATATTTACACCTAGCCAATTTCCAATAGGAGAATTAATCCCAGTATTTTCCATTTATGAAATAAACACCTTAACTATTATACCAACCCCAATTCACAAATTATGTTTATGGTATAGGTTCACAGGTGTGACTAACTACAAGTGCTTCTTTAAGCCTAGCATCCCAAATCTCTGACAAGTACTGGTACCCTTGATGGGTACATCCAAAGGCTTGGGAGTTGAAATATTTACAATCAGGGGCCTGGGAGATTAACCATTTGTAGACTGGTTGCGTCCATTAGAGCCACAGGTGCCAAACCAGAGATGAATTTCCTCTTCCCCATCCAACTGTCCAATTTGGTTAGGGAGGAACTACTTCACATGGATGGTAAACCTGTTCTACAGAAGTAGTCGTCGCTGGGATACACAAGGTCTTATCACAGGCAAAGTTAGTCTTTAGAACATGCGTTTGTTTTGCAGATATGCAGGAGGTCCATCAGAGTATGGTCTGACAATACCTTGTATGCGAGGCATAGACCTCCCCCTCAACAGTCTGTAGGAGACAGAATACATGGATAGGACCTTGAGACAGTCTGCACAGGACATGTTACTTATGCCCTGCATTGTTTTTAGTAAGAAAACTCTGGACGTTCCAATTTTTGGACATGCCTGGTTAGGTACATACTAAGTAAGGCATTACACTCAATGACAGGTCTGAGGAGTGCTGAATGATGAATTCATTGGAACAATAACTTCTGTGGACCTACATACCATACCTTTGTTATAAGTTAAACAAAGAATGATTTTCTCAATACTGTAGACACATGATCTTCAGACCAAATTACTGAGCGTGTCCAAGTCCCTTACTACTGGGTCAACTCTTAGGGGTGTGTTTCAATACAATAGTTTCCAGGGGTGGAGGACTTCCCAAAGGATACCATCATGCATTGCTTGCCTGCGTCAGCCCTTTCTGGAGAACATTTGTCTCAGTGGGCGATTCAATGACCACTCCTAATTTGCAATCTGCAAATTTAGTCAGCCAAAGACCACTGATGTTGACCTTGACTTCAGAGAATTGTCAAAAAGGAGCTGTCCCAAGACTGACCCGTGAGGAACTCCACTTGTGACTGGCCTCTTTGTAGAGGACGACTCCCAAATTCTAATTTCCTGGATTCTGTAAGCCAACTGGCTATTCACCGGGTGACATAAGGGTCTGTACCTACCGTCAAGTTTGTCAACGATGCCCAAGCAGGGGATTGTGTCAAATGCCCTGGCCAGGTCACAGTAGGTAGTGTGAACTATTTTGCTCCCATGCACTGATTTGGACTTTTTCAAAGAACTCCACCAGGGTTAATAGGCATGACCTGACATATAGCAAAGCTCCAGACACTGGACCCAACTGGACACAACCCAATGTCACCATGGATCATTTCCATAATAATTCTTTCCATGACTTTGTATACGAGACTAGTGAGACTTATGGGTCTGTAGATGGCCCACCTTTACGTAATTGTAAAGGGATGACTGTTGCTGTTCTCTACTCATGAGGCATGAAGCACATTTGGAGGCTACAATTAATTAGCAATTCAAGAGGGCCTTACAGATAATGTTTCACATCATTTAGAAAGTAACCTGGGGCACTGCCCGAGCCCAATGATGCAGTGTTCTTGGTGTTAGGGGACAGCATTAAGGACCTGTTCCCTACTGATAAAGGGAGTAACATTCAATTGTATTTCCTGGGAGAAGGTTGATGGAGAAAAAACAGGGACAGAAGTTGGAGCCAAATTTCTTGACCAGTAGGTTTGCTACATCTTCTGGTTCAGTACAAGTGGCTCCATTTACAATTAACTTTGCACACGATAGTGTATTTTCTTTGAGGTTGCGGATATAACGAAGAATGCCTTGTGGTTAATTCTTGGCATGGGAGGCCAACTTTACCACAAATCTGGCTTTGGTAAACTATTTGTGCTCAGAGTTTTGTTTAAATTTGAGGAGTGCTTTTATTCTGCTGGGTGCTGTACCTCCTAATTTTGCCATGACTTTCTTCCTTCTATTATACAGCCTATTAATGTTACGTGTACACCAGGGTGGCTTGTTTTTCTGAGTTAGCTCTGTACTTCTTCCTGGTGGTTACAGTTGATTCTATGCAGCTATTAACATGCTTGTATATGGTTTCTGTGAGCAGTTCTAGACAGGCAGCGGTTTTCTCAGGGCTTGAAACTTTATCAGGTTATCACTTAAAAAGGAGCAATTCTGAACATTCCAGGGTTAGCTGGGGTTCCAGGTTTTATTTTTAGTTCAACCACCACCATTTTGCAATCTGAGCTTTTAAGAAAACATTACACACTAGGGTGCGTGCAACATTCTCCCATCTTAGTGAGGACCAGATCCAGTATGGTTCTACCCCTTGTTAAGTTATTGGTAATCTGGTCCAGGGAGTGTGTTTACAAAACAAAAATCTCTGCACTTGTATGTTGGTGTCATACGATACCCAGTTAATAGTGGGGTAAAGTCACCCATAAATATGTAATGGGTTGGATGGTGAGCATTTCCAGCAAGTTCAAATAAATGGTATGGGTTTCCTATTCAAAGAAGAGGACCTATACCTTGCAAAGAAGTGGTACCAGATTTTGCCTACGGTTATTTGAACATGGATAGGCTCAAGTGCATTTTCCTGTAAAATTGAGACACCTCCACCTTTCGTCCCTGCCTGTACAGTAGTAGTCTAAACGCGTGGAAGGCACAACTATGCACACTCTGTGTGCTCTTCAAGGCTTTAAACCATGTCACAGAAACCACACAGATGTCAGCATTCTCTAGTGTGAGAACAGCTTCTAGTGAGTGGAGTTTTTTTTTTTTTTTTTTTTAAGACTCCTAGCACGGAGCAGTAACACCTTTAGAGTTTCTTGGTTTCTGTTTGCTATATCAGAAGTACCTTCAGTTTGGCATTGCCTAAACAAAGACTATGGGGGAGGACAATATTTTAGCCAATATTCCAAAAAAGAGGGGAGAGGCACAGACTACCCCTGACAAAGCAGCATAGCCTATTGACCATCGCCTTCCATGCTGACAAATATTGCAACCCCTTAGAATGACACCAGAAATTAAGCTAAATGTTGACATGCATCATTTTTCATTCATATGGTGGCATCACTCTTGAAGATAAAATGCTGCTCAATGCTAGGCTCATACCGGTCTGACACAGAGTTCCATGACATCTCTCAATATAGTCCAGGGAGATGCATCTCATGTCATTTACAAACACCTCATGTCATTTACAAACACAGACTAGGAGAGAGTCATACCGGTACTTGTGGTTCAATGACCCAAGTATGTGCGTAATGTGGCAGACCATCATCCCTGATAAGCAATGGTGACTTTCTCCTTACTCACCCTGGTGAGAGGGAGATCAGTGCATATCACAATGCAGTCTTCAATGACTAGAGTTTTGGACTGTGTGGTGGCTTGTCTTATGGGCTCAGAAGTAGAGGCTCCATAAGACGTGGCTGTATGTGCTGTTTTGTAACAGTGCACTGGGGGTTGTGTGTACTTCATGCAGGACATCTTCGGGGTTCAGAAAGGTTACAGTCTAACTGCCTCAGCATATATGGGTCTATGTTTTTGCTTTGAATTATGTGGTGTACACTGAACAAGTATTACTGACAACTTTGACATTAGAAGTGTTTATGCAAGAGCTTTGCCTCCAGTGACATTGTGTAAATTCACCTCTAACATACCATATCAGTTTGGGAATTAACCGATTGCCAGTAAACATGAGGCAATCTACATCTCCTCAGGATGCCCACATCCACCAAGCTGGTTGCAGACTTAGTAGGAAAGTTCACACCCATAGGTTGGTACTAGGCCATCAGCCCTAGGTCCTATACAAGCCTAGCCATAACAATTCCCTGGCTATTTCTCCCTACAGCCTGTCTAGCAGGGCAACCCACGTGATCCCCAGGGTGAATTTCCTATCTCATCAAGGTTCCTTTTGAAGAGGGTCAAAGAGGCGCCAACAGACACTCTACTGATTAGAGGGTTGGAGAACAAAGTAATGTCAGCTGTATCCAGTTAGCAACTGTAGGGGCAGTGCTTCTCACTACAAAACTAGTTGTCCTATGTGAAACTTCAATGCTGTTTTTACAAGCATCTGTGGTTATAGTTATACAGTACACAGCTAAATAAATGAGGAGAAACTAATAAGTAGAGCCTGATTACTTGCGGATAAAGTATTTAAACAGATATTCCAAAGTTAGAAGAAAACCAAGCAGTACTTACTGAAAAGAAAAAAAATCAGCTTGTCAAGAATGATGAGGCAAGGGGAGTCACCTGAATGGCTACTGCCCAACTAGTACTAGTCTCACCACGGCTTCACTCTGCTAGTATACAGTGCTCCTTTGGTTCTTGTCTCACCAGAAGCAAGAGAGCACCAATCCCAAAATGAGAAGCAGGGAACAGCCTGTCTGGTGATACACAGTCTCAAACCCAGATGATACAAGGTCTGCAGGCTTTTCCTGAACAGCAGCCAGACCAATCAGAAAGATTACATTCAAACACTCGCTTCCCCACCAAAGAGTTGGGAATCTATGCACTCTGCCCTTCTTGCACCAGGAGCAAAATAATAAGCACAAATTCTAAAATGGCACATATGAAGCACTTTAATGGTATTTTTTTTTTCTAAAGTTGCAGAGACAATGTTGCCTGTAGTGTGCTAGTTCAATGGGGTATAGTGGTGCAGCCCTTACTTTCTGGTGCCTGATCTAGGTGGGTAATGATAATCACCATTCTAGACCCAGATCCAGTGATCTGACTTCATACCTGAGAAAGCAAGGTTAGAGCCCCCTCTTATAAAACCACTTATGGAAACGAGCAATACTCAAAACTAGACTCATTCAAAATAAAACATCCTTACAACCAAACCCCAGCCATACTATATGTCACCATATTTTAAAATTGCACCATGCTCTACAGTTGTTTTACATCTGTTTTCTTCTTGTCTTGTGTCCTTAACTGGACTAATATCTATATTTAAATGCCATTTTTTTTTTAACTGTACAATACAAATAATAATGTGGAGCTTTTCTCCATGGGCCTCTGCTGAAAATAGACCAGTGTCCAGTTGGACTCTCGCGGTCAACAAACGTAAAATAAATAAACCCCAGCCATACTCCATATGCATAATTACTGTCCATTTTTTCTGTTCTGTCTGTCCTGTAAAGTCTGGGATAAAGCAATAAGTGTCACAAATTAGGAACACTTTCATTGAAAACTTGAAGTTCAATTAACTTACAACACTCGTAAAGTGTATTTTAAGATTTTTTTTTAATATAACATTCACAATACATACACACAGAAAGGAAAGAGTTCAACTTCACATACTGTTATACAATAAGGGTAATCTTATACAATTAACACATTAAGAACAGTGTTATTTTAATACTGACATTTCAAGATTATCCCAACAACTGAAAGGTCTTGCTGTAACTTAGAGATACAGCTAAAGGTCTAAGATTTATAGATCTTACAGTGATCACCGTTTTCCAGTTGTACACAGTATTTTTGCTAAGTTTAAAAATTCTTTGAACGTAGGAACCACGTTCAATTTCCAATTTTTTTATAACATCTTTTCTGGCAACTGCCAAAAGAACCGGAGAGAGACTTGGGCTTTTACAAAGACAGGAAGTGGGACGATTACAATTACTGAAGAGAACAATCAAAACATAAACACCTTAAAAAACTACTCTTACCATAGCTCTCAACCTTCTATTTCCAAAATGAGGAACACTAGCCCTCATAATGTGGAACAAATGGGCAAAATGTGGAACACATACTAATGGCTTACTAACAACTTCAGCTAGGAAGGTCATAGGATGGTTAAAATATGTTGGTTTTACTTACAAAGAAGATCTTTTAATGAATTAATATGATTTCTGTTTACCATGGATTTCATTTAAAAAATTCCCAAAATTGAATGCGTTACAGACCGTTTCAATGTGGAACTTATTGGAACTTCGAGGAACATGAACTTTTTAAGACCCCAAATGAGGTACGTTCCTCGTAATGAGGTACACCTGAGAGGCATGACTCTTACCAATCAGCTTTTACATCTTTACATTTCCATTTTATGTATATTTCTACATCACATTTTTCCACTATAAAACTTGAAGTCCGACTGAAGTATTAAAACTTTAACAGTCTACCAAGTCACTCAATCCATCACTATATAAAAAGTTCCAGAATTTTGCATCGCAATTACTACTAGACTATTAGACTCTACGTACATGAAATCAGTTCTGAAGACAATTAAGGTTTAAAAACTCCATGTCAAAATGGAAAATTTTAAAATTTGCCTACTGCACATATTCCGAGTTTCCTTAAATCTAGAAGTATTAAAATGCATTTACTGAAAACGAATAGATTTGTATCATGGTCTGCTTCGAAAAAGGAAAAGCTAAATCCCCCACAATGTTTAAATATAAGCTTGATGAATCTACTAACCAGTTATTACCCATCAGTAAGAAATGAATGTGGATAACACGAATGAAAAAACAGAATATTCCACATTTTAAGACTATATCATATATGAATGTTATCGACGGAAGCTTGCGAAGCTTTATCAGTTGATTATAAATAACATGACCGTGTACTTTATTTGCAAGATTCAAACCCATACCTAACTGTGTTATGACAGTAGAAGCAGACACATTAGCAGAGTGTGCCATTTGCATTAGGCTACCCCCCTCCCCCCCAAAAAAAAACACTTGGGGGAAAGTCATAGCAAAAATTTTAGGTTAGACTGAGTTGAAAATCATGTCCAAAACTACTCAAGATAAATCATTTAATCGCGGAGAGCCACGCATAACGTAGCAACGCAACTCCAAGTCCGCCATCTTGTGGCGTCTTCAGAAAAAGCTTGTAATAAAAAATACATAATGGCAAAGTACTTCAAAATCATAACAAATGCATGGAGTGCCCCTTAGTGTCAACAGAAAATAGAATTACTAGCAAACGTGACCCCTGACTTTTTACTTCAAAACTCTCACATGAAGAGCAGGCAGCTGCTACAGGGACCGCCTTTCACCACCCCCAAATGCGGAAGCCCACCCCCCGCGCGCGCGCGTCCAAGCAAAATCGTACAGTACAAAAAAAAACATATCAACATGGCAGTGTTTTGAAACCTAGTCACATGTTACCGTGATTTGAGTATCACACAGAGCGGCGTTCATCCTTTTACTGGACTCAAAATACATAAACTAGAATACGGACTACCGCCCCACACTTCAATCGGGGAGACTCCAACATAACCCAAACCAGTCCAAATGTTTGAGAGAATTTGCTTAAACTGGGAAGTTAGGGGCAAGGTTGGAATACAACTCCTGGTTGCAAAGAAAAACCAACTAGCACTCCTAAATAAGTACGAATAGGGATCACAACCAATGCAAAACAACACGCGCTCCTTATAGCTTCAAAGAATTTATCATATTTTCTTCCAATTTATCCTATCAAAAACTATCCAAAAGGACCATGCAAACTAAAAGCAGAATCAGAAGGCCAAAAGCATGGGCCCTATAAATCACTACTGTTTTTAACTAACATACTTCATAGTAAATTCATCAGTATTTTGGAATCTACAACTACGTGGGAGAAAAATCGGGCTATTGTCATACAAACAGCGTTTTGTACTTCAGCTAAACCACTTCATGTTCTAATTTGTTTCCTACCTCCGTAACCCTGCTCCATTTTCGTAGATCAAACTGCAGCAGTAAGTGTGCGCAACACACGCGCTTAGGTCACTGCGGCCCACAATCCTTCCCAACTACTTGTTGATTGGCTAATCTGCATGGAGTAAGCATGTGTACGATTAGACGGTTGTTTCCTCTTATCTGTTAGCAAGCATGTTTTGCTTTGCGGGGTTTATTGCTTGATATTAAATGACGGTTAAATACTTTATTAATAAATGTATAAGCTTTTCTGTACTTTCACTGCAGGCGACCCTTAGCTGCATGTTTCTCTCAGGTATGTTTAGTAGTTGAGTTATCTCACGAGAGGACTGTTGTTCTCTTTAATCATCATTGGAGTTATCTTAATTCTCATTTTCGTGTTTCTTATGGGCACTTATGTGAGGTCTACCTCGGCATGTAGTATGCGTGTGTTTATTTATTTATTCGTTGTTGACTGTTTTGGTCCTCAGATCGTTTTAAGCCATGACTTGGGCTAATATGCAGTCCCAAATGTCAACAGTTACCGATCTTGTAGTAGCATAAAATACAAACGGTGAAACATACACGTTGATAGGCAAGAAGTACTGGACATAAATACAATAAAAATATAATAAGCAGACATAGTTGAAAATCAACTAGTGCTATGCAACCACTACAGTGTAACAAGCACTTCCCAGAACTCGGAAGATCTTTTAGAGTTTGACCGTCCTACGCAGGGTGTCCTGTGTGTATCGGCCCTTAAAGATTATTCATTACCCGTGAATAGATAGGAATTTCGGTGGATAGTCCTGTCGTCCTAAGTGATTACCGTGTATATATACGTTCATATCCATATAACTGGCTCGAACTTCCCCAACATCTAAATTGCCTCCAACTAACAATGGCTCGTAAAATTAGCTATAAATCTGAAAACTGTCCTGCCTTAAATTCTATCTCCATATATATATATATATATACCTAACACCGCTTGACTGTGCAGATTTTTGCCTCATATTTTTGATCTGTTCATAAAATTTGTGATTTTCGTGCATTATCGGGATGATCTGTGGATTGAAGTCACTAATAATGATATACATTTGTGTTTCAGACTTCATGTTCTTCATAGAAATACATGCTAAGACAAATCCTGTTATTCTAGCCACTTTCTAAGTTTATAAAGAGCAATCGTTAAAATCGGTCCCTATTTTGGGGCCTTTGCGCCCCCCCCCCATTCTGTTAAGCTTTGTCCAGATTTTTTGCACTAAGAGGTTGCGAGGTATGCTAAGCGGGCTCTCCACTCATAAGACAAGCAACTTTTAACTCTATATAAACCAAATAAAACTGCTGGTCAATATTTATACTCCTACTCGTTGACCAAATTATGGAACTAAAATTATAGATTAGAACTTCCTTAAACTTCAAGAAATTCAAATGTTAATTAAAAGAATTCTTACTCAAGTCAAGTAACTGTCCCTGATCAAAACCAAGCTGAATCCTATCCACGTTTTACTTGACTCAACCACCCCACTATTTCTCTTCCTCTTACCTCCTGTCATCCACCTTCATTTCCTTTTAGCTAGCCCTTTCCCTCTCCCCCTAGTAGCCTCCTCTCACTCACTTTTATCTCTGCTGCAACCACCTCTTGTACTAACTCTCACCAACCTCTCTCCATTTCATACCCCCTGTTGTACACTACCTAATCGCTAATTCCCCTATTTATTCTATCGATCTTTACTTATGGAATCTCTAACTCTTTCACTTCTCCCCTCACTGTTTATCTTCACAACCCTTTCTTTAAATTGAATTTAACAAGAGCTACATTACCAGCAGATAGACAGACAGACTGTATAGCTATATATTCGTAAGTGCTGACAGATTGATTGAAAAAAGCTGACCAAGCACTACTGTGAGATTAATTCATTTTTCTTTATAACACAAATATAGCTGTCAGACACACTGCACTTCCTCAGCTGACTCAGATTACCAAAATGTCCACCTTTACAACCACGTTTATAGTTTCAAAACTTTGTCCTTGGTGAAAATATTATTTTCTTTTATTGAAGCCTTCTTTGTATTCTTATCTCATCCAGAGAAAGTCAGTTCTCAGCAAGCCAAAATGTTCTTTCATTGATAGGAGAGTCTGTAACTTTTTCTGCTGTGTTAGCCATGCCCATCCAGAGAAAACCCGTTCTCGGTATGCCAAAATGTTTTTTCACTGATAGGATAGTTGTAACTTTTTCTGCTGTTGGTCATTTCCCTTTAGCTTGAATATCTATGTACATTCAACTGTTTAAGATAGTTCAGCAAGCCTTTATTGTTAATGCCATTTGTTACAAAAACATTCTGAAGTATAATACTTTTTGTTTTATACAAGCACATTCTGTTAAACCAATAGGTTCATAGGTTGGTACTAGGCTATCGGTCCTAGGGCCTATACAAGTCTAGCCATAGCAATTCCCTGGCTATTTCTTCCCACACTATTTACTTCCCTCATCATCATTTACAAATACAATATGTCATGTAAGCACATTCTTGTTATTTCTTCCTGCATTTGCAGGTTGCTTATTTTTTATGCTATTCCTAAAAAATATCACACTGTCACTATGGAAGACAGCAGTTTTACCAGTATATGCTGTTAATGTGAGAAAAGCAATTTTACCAAATCACATACATACCATTTCTATGAGGGAAAACCAGTTTTACTTTATACAGTTCTATCAATTCCCCCTTTTTATTTTGAAAATCAAACACTTTTGAATTAAAAATTTAAATCAAACTGAATCTTATAGAAAAATTGTGTCTCCATTGGTTATTTTACTTTTTTACCACCTACATTAATTACAATAGATACCTGATTGACAGTCTTTTAATACAAATTTAATATGTGCATGTTATGATCAACAAAATAATGGCTACTGTAGCAATTAAAACTGATATAATAGTTTTCCACCATCACAAAAATAACCCATTTAATCAATCTCTCCAGTCACTGTTCCATGTCTTTCTAGCCTTTTCAGATACTAGTTGTATTCTATTTAAATATTGCTTTATGGATTCTGTCTTGCCTGGAATATAAGTACAGCACTCTTTGTTGATCAGAGCACAAAGAACCTTCTGCTTCTGCTGCATTTATATCAAAACTGTAGATCTGTCATTAATCTAATGTACCAATACTGTTTCCTATTTTTTCTTTCTCCTGATATTTCTTATTTTACCTTCAGGTAATTCTTTAGTTAATCAAAAAGCAAATTGAAGGTCATGCTGCTCAGTGCTAGGAGCCTTAATCTGAAAATGCGCTCACTGGAGGCTCTCCTCACACTGGAAGATGCCGATGTCTGTGCAGTCATGAAACTTGGTTCAGGGCTGCAGAAAGCACGCCTGCCTTACCAGGCTCTATCTCATTCCACCCTTTCCGACCCCAAAATGAGGTCGGAAAGACTAAGAGTGGTGGAGTCTCTATCTTCATTAATGACAGGCACACCTCCAGACTGGTTTACCAACATGATGCACTGGAATTACTCCAGGTGCAACTGACAGTTGGCAAGACACCCATTCACGTTATAGCCAACTATAGACCCCCTCCATGTCTCAGGACACCCACACCTCCTACCTGGACCTACTTGACTCCATCAAGGTAACACCCTGATCCTTGCTGACTTCAACTACCCCACCATAGACTGGGACAACTATTCCTGCACTACTGCACTCACCCAACAATTCCTTGTCTTCATCAGTTATAACACATTAGATCAGCTGGTCTTATCCCCCACAAGGGAAGTGACATAGTAGATTTGGTTCTCACCAACATGGGTGACCGCTGCACCACTCCCATAGTATGCTCTTCTCTGGTGAGATCAGCTCATCGGTCTGTCTCTTTTGAAGTTTCTATCCCACCCAACCCCTCCCAGCCATATCCAGACTAAAAAAAAACTCAAAAGCTGACTACAACCTCCTAAAGAAGGGTATCAGCAGCTTCACACCACCGTCCCCCTCAGATGATGCAGACAACTATACTGAACAGTATGCCAGTGCAGTATACAAGCACCTGTACAACTGCATGGACTCAGCAGTACCCAATATAACTAAAATCTGCTCCTCAGGGAAACACAAGCCTGTGTGGTGGACATCCTCTAATAACAGGCTTTACAACAAAAGGAAGAAACTGTTGTCCAAAGGTAAAAAGGAACAAATTCCAAATTGGAAAAACTCCCTCCTCTGCCTCAACAAGCAAATTAGACCACTAGTGAAAACCTCCAAAGCCAATTATGAGTTGAAACTAGCCTCCAAAACAAAGGGGAACCACAAGTCCTTCTTCAGTTATGTTAGGAACCTCCATGCCAAAGCCCAGGTTTGTACCGAACTAGTACTTAATGGTAACACTTACACTGATCCTCCTGGCTGACAAGTTCAGCGCAAACTTCACCCCCTTATCACCCTCAGTCCCCAAGTATTGGGGATGTCGACATCCCCAATACTTGTCCCACACCTCACATCTCTGTAGACTAAGTTTGAAAGGCCCTATCCAAGGCAAAGAACACAGCTTCCATGGAACCTGATAGTATCCCAGGCTATATTCTGCACAATCTCTAGCAGTAACTAGCTTCGCCATTGAGCACCCTATTCAACCACAACCTAACTACAGGCTTCTTTCCAGCAGAGTGGAGAACTGCCATTGTCATCCCTTTGCACAAAGGTGGTGCCACTACTGACCCGGGAAACTATTGCCCCATCAGCTTGACAAGTCTGATCTTAAAGTTATGGAGCATATTATTATGGATCTCATTAACAAGGACATAGGCAATCTCCAAGCACTCAACCCCACCCAATTCAGATTTGTCAGGGGTAGATCTTGCCTATTGAACCTAGTGGACTTATTTGAGACTGTCACCAAGGCCCTGGATGAGGGAAAGTCAGTACATACAGCTTACCTTGACCTGGCCAAGGCTTTTGACACAATTCCCCCAGTTGGGCATCATCGAAAAGCTAACACAACTTGGTGTTAATCCCTATCTAGTCAGATGGGTGGCCAGCTGGCTCACAGATAGGACCCACAAGGTCAAAATAGGTGCTGCCACCTCTGAGAGCAGACCTGTCACTAGTGCTGTTCCCCAGGGATCTGTCCTGGGACCCCTACTGTTTGGCATATACCTCTCAGAGATCCAGGTGAAGACAAAGGGCCTGTGGCTGACCAAGTTTGCAGATGACTGTAAGTTGGGTCCTGTCATCAACTCCCCAATTGATGTTAACATACTGCAAGTGGGTCTCACAGCTACAAATAACTGCTGCCAAAGTCATGGCCTTAAGTTAAATGCAAAAAAATGTATTATTGTACCATTCAGCAAAAACATGGCCCCTACTGATTACCACATGAATGGCAACCCCCTAATCACATAACCTGTGGTGAGAGACCTGGGTACTCAGCTTGACAACAATCTCACATTCAACCATCATGTGGTGGTGGTGGTCAGAAAAGCCTTTTACTTGGTTCATCTTATAAGTAAAGGGATTGCATCCAGAAAAAAGGAGGTTATTACCTCTCTGTACTCCTCCCTTATTAGACATATGATTTAGAATAATGCCCCATTTGGTATGTACCTCTCCAAACACCTATACTAACTAGAAAGGCCACAGAAATACCTCACAAAGAGAATCCATGGCCTCCAACACCTATCCTATGTGGACAGGCTTAAATCACTATCAATCTACTCGGTATCATACAGATTGCTCAGAGGTGATGTGTGTCTCGCCTACAAGGCAATATCAGACCCTGCCCTACCAGAGATGCTCCACATCCATAAGTCTAACTCTTCACACATTACCTGCTCAATAGGCCTAAGTCTAATATGCAACATCAACAAAACCTGCTGGAGAGACAGGTTTGTCTTCCAGAGGCTGCCCCATCTCTGGAATAGACTTTCCATACACATCAAATAGAGTACCTCTCTGGCCCTCTTTAAGCGCAACCTTGATGAGTGGATGGGAAACCATAAATTTGTCCCAGGGGTCCACCTTTGTCCCTCATTGACAGGGGTGACAGGTGCTGACTGAGGTTTAATTTTTGGGGATAAACTCTTGGTTAGGCTTGTAAGGGCCCCAGGGCCATCAGCCTAGTAATCTGCTATGATCTCTTTGATGGTATTACATACCCTACATAACAGGTTCCTTCTCATTCCATAGGAAAACATTTATATGCTTATGTACTGCAAATGTATTATTCCTAGTTATAGTAATCTTGCATTCACTGACCCCTCCTGGTTTTGATCTTGTCTGTTGTATACATGTACTTTCTTTTGGAACTGTCCTTACTTTTAAAGTTGGAACATCTACCTTGTCTGGTTTACCACAACTCCTGTTACTAATTTTTAGCAAATCTTTTAGTTTACATTCTGTAGTCTTAGGACCAATGGTCCAATTTAATTTATTTACTTTTATCTTTGTCTGTTTTTTGGCATGCTTCCTGCAGGTCTTTTATCTATGGTTGATGCTTTGCTTTTAACTTTAAAATAATGAACTGTCCCTGCAACTTGTACTTTTGAATGAGTCCTGCACTATCAGTGAGCCCTCTTCTAGCCCATATTGCCATATGTAGTCTAAAATAATTTACTACATAAGCACTGTCACTGTAAATATTTGCTGGATGTAAATGTTGCAAACCATTATTTTACAGCTTTTAGCTCAGTCCTTTGTGCTGACATGTATCCTAGTAACAACCATAACTGGTTTGTCTCCCTTTTGCAATGTCAGTATTGCAAACTCAGTGTAGTACTTCTCATCCTTCCAGAAACGTGCACCATTCACATACACTGTAGGAATGACTAACCCCTTCAGTGATTTTATTTCACTGGCATTTAGCAAAGTTTTAATTGTCAAATGTGGTGTTTGAACTATAACCCCTGAGAACAGTGTCAAATACTCTGTCTGTCTTATTTCCCAGTAAATGGCCAAAACCTGTTCAATGCAAGTATAATATCCTTTTTTACAGGAGTCATTCTTCTGCTACAAAAAGTAACCTGTCTTAACTTAGTGTTCATTCTCAGAGATGCCTTTTATAACCAATACTGTAATGCCACCACTGAAAGTGTGTATCCTTCCCTGCTGCTGCTTGCAAATGAAAGGTAATTTACTGGTGGGAGCTATCAGCTCCATTGCCTGTGCCAACGTCGGCTTTAACATTTTAAATGTCTTTTCCTCTGTGTGACTCCACTGTAGAGTCAGCTGTTTTTGATCTGCCTTATGCAAATCCAAAATTGTCAAAGGCTTTGGCAATTGCAGAATGTCCCTCACCCTTTCCTAACAAGGAGTCCTCCCTGTTGGTATGATGAAGATTCCTAGAAATTTTACTATTTGTAACAAGAATTGTATTCTGTCTTTGTTTACTTTGAAATTTGCCACTTGCAACTGTCTCATAGCTTTTCTCATCTGTGATATGTATTCCTTCACAGTTTCTGACTGTATTAGAATGTCATTAATATAGGGAATAGCCTTGTCATTTTTGTTCACATTCTGTAGGAATGCCCCTACTATCTGTTGAAAAATGACAGGACTGTTCCGAAAACCTTGAGGTACTCTAGTCGTGGCATACTGTTGATTTTCAAAGGTAATGTAATCCCTTGCATCTCCCAATGTAATCGGAACTTTAACTTCCCACAATCTGTTTTTGTCTCTGCCTATAAGGTCTGAAATTCTTTTTTATGGTATTCCAAATATCTCTTTGTTTCTCTATCAAGGGCATTGCCCTGTTTCCTTTGCTAACTTGTATTGTCATGCACTTTCTGTTAACACTCAGTCCACTTTGACTCTATATGTTATCATCTTGCAACTTTTGCTTCCTTTTTGACTTTTTTTCTGAGTCTCTTGCAAATATTCCTTTCTATATTTGCCTATTTTTCCATTTTATGCAGTATATACAGTCCTGCTTGATATGTCCCAGTTTTCTACAGAAAAAAACAACATTCACTTTGTCTATCATCAGGGCTTTCTGTAGCTGGAGGGGCTAGTGTTGCTCTCAGTATGTCCCTGTTCACATCCCCCCACCTGTCCACACTTACCAAAGCCCTACTGCACTTACTTTTTAATACCCACCTTCATCAGTACCAAGAGAAAAAAATGTTATGCTTAAAAATATCTTCATTGTCATGCTCTGCCTGTTCTAGCATCCTGTCAGAAACTTCTTCTTTCGGCTTTTCCCGGTTAGGGGTCACCACAGCGGATCACCTGTCTGCTCATGATTGGCAATGGAGTTTTACAGTGTTGAGTTGCCAGCCCGGCACCTAACCTTCCACAGAAGGCACACACATGCACACACTTACGCCTAGGGCCAATTTAGAGTGTCCAGTCCACCTACAGCATGTCTTTGGGATGTAGGAGGAAACCAGAGCACCCAAAGGAAACCCACGTAACCACAGGGAGGACATGCAGACTCCGCACAGAAGACACCACAGCCGAGAATCGAACCGCAGACCTCTTGCTGTGAGGTGGCAATGCTAACTGCTGCACCACCATGGCCGCCCCTACATCCTGTCAGAAACTATAATATTAAAATACTCTAATAACTTCGTATTTAACTCTAATGACATGTCCATACCTAGCACAGAGCTGTTATACTTTGAACTGTTAGCTGCTGTAATCTTTAACCCTTTAAATCCTAACATATTCCTGTAGCTTGACTGTTATTTCTAGTATACCCAAAACAACATAAATGTATATGGTTACTCTTTTTTTCTAATTCGCCACACCCAGTATGTCTTTTGGTTTACTATCAAAGTAATGAAATCAACTTACCGTCAGTCAGACGGTCAAAAGTGCAGGTGCAAAAAGGCAAAATTGCGAATGCAAATCTTTTCGACTCCGAAATGTCAGCACGTAGCTTGCGCTCACAGTTCTGACCGTTGGTGGTGTGAATTGGATCACACTATATTGGGGATCTGGTAAAGTACCCTTTTCCTCACTGTAGTGCAGTCTTGGAGTTAGAATAAATAATTAGCAGGGGGTGTGGGGGTGCAGGGGGGCTTGCCCCCTACAAAACAGTAGAAATATGTGTGCATTTAAAATGGTGTAGTGTACAGATGGTAAGCAGTCCAGTAACTGTTGAATCTCAATCATTGCCTTCCAAACAAATCGACATTTCGAGCAGTCGCCTTGACGATTTCCGTTGTTCCAGTTCAGAGATGTGAATAGTCATGGTTGGGCCTTCGGTATTTTGATAGCAAACCATGTCTTTCTGAACACTTTAGCTGTGTCAGCTGAATTGGAATTTATTTTGTCTTTAACCCATAAATCTGCATGTTTCTGTTGTAACCAATTCTTTAAATTCTGTGCATTTGCACAAACTTAATGCAAATCTTTATAAGTATCATCTGTGTTCACCACTGTACATTTTGTAGCATCCATCTGTATAGCAACATCAGCCCTAGCCAAAATGTCTAAAAGATCTTGCAAATACTAACATGTATGTCATGTTTTCTTAACATTGGCATGTGTTTTTTATTAAGCTGTGTTAGTTTCTTATTTTTGTTAAAAACTTTCCACTGCGAGAGTAGGTCTGAAACATTTCATCTGTCTCTAAAACCTATACATTTTTAGTATGAGTTACAAATGACTGGAATTCTCTACAAATTGGCAAAACAACATGACTTTTGACTTCATTTGACAATTTTGACTTGTCCTGCATAATTTTCGGTGACAATTTCTGTAACACAGTTTCATGACATGTTAAACAAAAACAAGGATATCTGTCTCCACAGTTAAAACATTTAACTTGAGTTTTACACTTTTGTGCATACTGATCAAAACAATTAATGTATTTACACATATAAACTTTCTCACTTGTATTTATACCAAACAATGCTGTATTACATTTAACATCACTGCTGGTTTGTTGACACCACTGAAGTAATAATGTCCAAACTTTATCAAGAGTCTGGTTGAAGTCTATGGCCACAGAATGTGTGCATTTAGCACTTATGTCATTGATGGTATCCATGTTATTTCAGAAAGAGGCTTACTGTTTTCAGCAATGGCTAGCAGATGGTCAAGTTGAAGACTAGAACTGCAAACTGGGAGCTCCATCTCGGTTGAAAATGCTGGTGAACATAGAGCAGATGCAAAGACGAAATCACGTTTCACCCACTTGGAAGTTCCTGATACTGCTGAGCTGTTCAAGACTGACTGTACTGAGGTTGGCGTGAACAAAATATTAACAAGTGCTTGTCATAGTACTTTTACAAATATTTAAAAGGGTCCCAATTAGGCCTGTCTCACCATTTTACTTTATATAATTCTATCACCTTTCCTTCTAAGCCTATTTTTTTCTTGCTACTGTATTATACTTAGTTAATCAGACCAACTATACAGCCTTTCCTTATCTTTCGAACACCCTTCTGTGTAGCCCCTTAATAAAGTAATGTGTGCTTCTTAAGACAAAAAGTTTATCTACCATATCTTCTTTTACTTGTATGAAAAAAATATGCATGTATGCAGATATGATAGTTAATTTAGCTATGTAAAACTGATTCAATGTCAATTATGCTACTTAACCTTTGTTGTGTTTGTATTTTACCTTAAATGAAGACAAGACACTTCTTCCTCTCTTTCAGTGGTATTTATTACACACGTGTGGGAGCCTACTGGAAAGTACCAGGGAGACTCCCCGAACAAAGGAATGTATAAGCTTATATGCTGGTGATGTTGCTGACAGTACAAAAATATAAACTAGACCAATTAAAATAATACACAAAGCAATTAACTAATCAGTGGTTTACCCATAGGCTTGAAGCAGTTCACATTACTACATCTCTTGGCAGAGAAAGAAAGTCGGATACACTTCCATATAAGGCACATTTCCTGCCATCAGACAGGCTCTTGTTACTCAGTACTTTTCCACTATTCACAGTTTACTTAATAGTTCATAGTACAGAGTTCAGATCAATACATACAGGTTCTCACATATTCAATCTCCTTTGAACACATGCTGTGACCATTCATATTCTATAATCCCCCATTTGATGCTGTGTAACAATCACCATTTAGTCTATCATACATTTGCCCTAAGTCTAACATAACCATGTGGCTAGTTCCTTTAACATTGTCACATATTTTTATTTCATCATCCATAACTGTAAGCATATAAAACTTTGGCACCTTTTTGGTAGTCTTGAAAGACATTAATTTCAAAATCAATGCTTTGATTAAAAACACAACAAGAAAAGAAATAAGAGCTAATACTGCGATTAATAGGATTAACTTTAAAAGTCCACCTTCCCAACCTGAGAGTTCAGAGACTCTTCTGAATGAGTTTGAGATGACATTCAATTTCATGTTGATTGTCAGGAATAAATGTACAGCAGTCCTCCTGGATTAAAGCGCAAGTTCCACCCTTCATCACTAGGGTGAAATCGAGAGCCATACGGTTTTGGAGGACTACAGCTCTCATGGCAGTCAGTTCATCAGTCACTAGTTCTAAGGTAGAAAATGTGGCATTGCTTAATACTTCAAGCAATTTAGACAGTTTTCTCAGTTCCCAGATTGATTTTGCTGCTCCGTATGCTGGGATTATACCAGCCCATGATATGACGTCATCACCCAAGTCCATACGAGATGGTCCTTTGGTGCCAGCATGAGTTAAGTCATGATAATAAATCCATGATGCATCAATTTGGCCTAGCGGATTGGTAGGCTTTTTAACCTCTCACACATTCCGAATTTTCCCTTGGGGGTAAGGCAGATGTATGTCGGATGGCTGTGACTAGATAACCTAAGAAACAGCTACCAGACCAGTTCTGCGGTAGCCATTTATAGGCCTTTCTTCCACATATAAAATAACAGTCTTGTACCAGGGTGGTAACATTTGAAGAATGGTCACTGTCCGTGGTTATGCCATGGAATATGGCAAGAAATACGATATTACGAGAACCAAATAATGAGTCATTTCTCAATATCGGCTGAATGGCATCAACTGAAACATGACAGCCCGAGGCTAAGCGTTTTCCTTCTGTATAATTGCACTGGTATTCGATTGTCGTATTGCAGATACTTTGTCCCATTTTTCAAGTCCAGTGATGTTGACTTGAGTAATTCCGTTGGAAACACAGAGTGCCATTGCGACGAAGAGAAATTTGTAATGCAATAGATTTACTGGATATAATGTTAGCAGTGTTGTCAAGTAGACTAGTCCATGTATCAATGATAATTAGTGGAGCCACAGCCAATGACAATCCCCCATGTACGGAGGGAATAGAAGTGCAGATCCAGCAGTTAGAGACATTGAATGTAGAAGCATAAACATATTTGATGGCCTGGTAGGTGTTGAAAGGTGGGTGCCAAATGGCTCATTTGGTGTGATGCGTCGATGGAGCAGGAAATAAAAATGGCCACAGCAAAAATAACAGTACAACAAGAATGACCACCAAAATGATTGTTTAGTATTTGTGTGGAAATGGTGGTTGAGTCTGTGTAGTGTCAGAAGTTTGGAGTTTTCCAAAAGGGTAAATATTAGGCATTGTCAGGTACTGGAACAGTTCTACTGCGAGTACTTCTAGCAATGGGAGGATAATCTGGAGTTGAAAAAGGTAAAGGCTGTTGATTTTCAGACAGCACAACTTTTTTGACGTGTGAAATGCGGATCCAAGTTGTAAATCCCTGCAGTCACACAGCAGATGACGTAGTTAGGAGAACCAGGAAAGGCCCCTACCAGCGCAGCTGGAGCACTGTTTTTCTAGAAAAGGATTTAACGTAGACCCAATCCCCTGGTTGCAAAGCGGATGCTAGAAAAGGACCAGGAAGATGTTGAGCAACTGCTACTTGTCGGTGGTGAAACTGTAAGAAAGAAACGAGATTTGCAATACAAAAGAACATCATTATCAAATGTGTCATATTCAGAAAAAGGTGGTGGTGGTGTCATGGGCATACACAAAGGACGACCCATGAGGATTTCATGTGGAGAAAGACCCTTAGTAGGATGCGGTTTTGACCGCATAGAAAGTAAAGCTAGTGGTAAGGCCTGTACCCAAGTTAGGCCTGTTTCTGAAGTGACTTTAACAAGTCTGGTTTACACATTTAATAATACCTGATGCCTGTGGTCTGTATGGACAATGAAATTTCATAGTAATGCCTAACATTGTACACAATGAATCAACTAATTTAGCAGTAAAATGTGTCCATCGGTCAGAATATATTTGACAAGGAACATCAAAATGAGGTATTAATTTATAACACAACTTTTTTGCAACTGAAATAGCATTATTTTAAGCACATGGGTAGGCTTTTAACCATCCTGAAAAAATAACAACAATAGTCAAAACATATCTAAAACGAGCACAAAGTGGAAGTTCAATAAAGTCTCATTGTAAGGCACAAAACGGTCCCATTAGTTTTGGCACAGGTTGAGCGGGAGCCAGAGTGCCCTTTGAAATGTTATGCTGTAAACAAATGGAGCACGTGCTCAAAAAATGTTGCACAGAAGCTGAAAGTCCTGGGGCAAACCAATCCTTCTGGATTTGTTTAATCAATGCTTGTACCCTGACATGAGCTGGCAAATGGTACGCTTTTATAAGAGAATTTAACATGGATGTGGGGCAAATTAATCTGCCATCCGGGTGCTGCCAAACTGAATCAGAGTGTTGAAAACAATTATGGGCCAGACATGTTTTTCTTTCTGATTCCAGTGCTTCAGTTTGTAAAGCTTTCAATACAGTAGTGTCAAAAGTAAGTGTTTGTAAAATAGGCTGCAAAAATTTTTCCTGAACAGTATTTGAAAGAGCAGTCTGCTTGGCAGCCCAGTTAGCTAAATTATTTTCCTTAGCTACTAGGGAGTCGTTAGACTGGTGAGCTGCACACTTAACAACAGCAATTTTGGAAGGTAATAAGTCCTGCAAGAGGTGATCAATATACAGGTAATTTTTTATTGGTGCCCCAGAGGATGTTAAAAAACCCCTTTCCTTCCATAGAGTACCAAAATCATGAACAACACCATGGGCATAATGTGAGTCAGTATAAATAGTAAAAGATTTGTCTTTGGCCAGTTTACATGCATGCGAAAGTGCCACTAATTCCGCAGCTTGTGCAGAAGTGCCAGGCGGTAATTGTCCAGTTTGCAAAGCCTGAGATGGCGAGCAGACTGACCATGCAGCCTGAAGTTCGCCAAAATTATTTCGTAAACAAGATCTATTCACAAAAAGAACTAAATCAGGGTTAAGCAAAGGAACATCTTGCAAATCTAATCCAGGAGATAGAACGGTGTTAACTACAAGCACGCAGTCATGTGGTTCAGCTTCATCACTAGTTGGAATTAATAAAGCAGGGTTTAGTGGTGGGCAACGTGTAATTTGAATAGCGGGATTACTTAATAAACTTAACTCATATTTAGTGAGGCGAGCATTAGAAAGATATTGAGTCTTTGTTTTTAAAAGTAATGCTTGTATCGCATGAGGTACTGCTAATATAGTGTCATGCCCTAATGTCAATGGTGCTGCCATATTTATCAAAACAGCAGCGGCTGCTACTGCACGTAAACAGGATGGGCAGCCAGAAGCAACAGGGTCTAACTGAGTACTGTAATATGCTATAGGTCAATAGCCTCCTGTGCGTGCTTGCGCCAGCAGGCCCAGGACAGTTTTATTTCTTTTGCATCAGAAGAATACAAAGGGTTTAGAGTAACCTGGGAGCCCCAGGACAGGTGGGTTAATTAATGCCATTTTAATAGCCTGAAAGGCGGTTTCATGTTTAGGGAACCAAGTCAGAGGGTCTGTGACCTCCTTTTTTTAAATCTGTAACAGAGGGGCCGAAATTTCTGAAAAATTGAACTCCCAATGTGTACAATAACCTGCTAGGCTGAGGAATCCCCTGAGCTGTCTCTGAGTTACAGGGTGGGGAGCAGTCTGAATGGAGGTGATTCTGCTTGGAAGTATTTGACGTGAACCTGTGGAAATGATATGTCCCAGGTATTGTAAGTTTTTTTGAGCAAATTGCAATTTAGATTTATTTACCTTAAAACCTTTTTCGGCTAAAAATCTTAAAACTAGAAGTGAGTCCTCCATACAAGACTGGGTATATTGTGAAGCAAGAAGAATATTATCTACATACTGAACTAATATTGAACGTGGTGGTAATTGTAAATCCTGCAGTTGTCTATGCATCTCTCTGGAAAACAAGGTTGGAGATTCTACATACCCTTGAGGTAGTCGGGCCCAAGTGTACTGTTGGCCCTTATAAGTGAATGCAAACAAATACTGACTATCTGCATGTACTGGGATAGAGAAGAAAGCTGGTTAAATATCTATACCCGTAAAACAATGTGCTGTAGGTGGGATACAGCTCAAAATTGTAGCTGGGTTTGGTACGATTGGGAAAACAGGCAAGACAGCTTTATTGACTTCCCGCAAGTCTTGCACAAATCTGTAAGCTTGTTTACCAGGTTTATTTACCGGTAGAATCGGGGTATTATAAGTACTATAATTTCTTGTTGTACCAGGGCAGAAATGACGAGGGCAATACCAGATGTGGCCTCTACCATCAAAGGGTACTGTGGTACCCGAGGTAACTTTGCTCCAGGTTTTAAGGTTATTTTAACAGGAGTGGCTGAAATTAGAAACCCAACATCATTATTTTGAGTGGTCCATAGATGAGAGGATAATGAGGTTAAATGCTTATTCTTGTCGAGGTCAGACTGCATACACATTGTTTGTAGAATGACGTTTTCATTTAAAGTAGCCAAAATATTATTTTGTTTGTCTTAAGGTACTTGTAAATATACTCCTTCAGCAGCACAGAAGATAGTTGCTCCCATTTTACAGAGCAAATCTCTTCCCGATAAATTTAAAGGTGCTGAGGGTCCTACTAAAAATGCATGATTGTCTTGCAAAGGTCCCAAAGTCACTGGGACTGGGATGGTTTCAGAATATTCAGTAGGAAACCAGAGACACCTACCCCACTGGTTACATTATTGGAGAGGGGGACATTTATGGCTGCTTCACCGGCTAACAGATTTGGATGCTTCAGTATCAATCAAGAAGGGGTACGGTTTGTTTCTGACAAGTAACATAACATGTGGTCCATTTTGATCCACAGGTATGAAAGGGCACAACTGCTGTTGTCCTTGCTCAGGGAACCTTCAGTGTGATGACTGCCGATTGGATGGAGTCCAATTAGAATTCCACTGAGGTGACGTATCAGTGGGTGGGGCAGGTTGCTCAGCCAGATACAGACATTCATTTTGCCAGTGGCCTACTTGGCCGCAATTAAAACACTGTTTGATTTTGGGGTGTGGCTGATCGATTTTTCTGTCAGTTTTGTCTATTATGGTTTCCAGCCCCTTGGTGCCCGCCTCTCCCTCTTCCCCGTCCATGTCCTCCCCCTCCATGCTGCCCGAAGGCAGTGCAAATTGTTCAATCCCCAACTACCGCAGCCATTGTCAATTCAGATCCAAGTAAACGGCACCAATTGTTGTGTTTGTATTTTACCTTAAATGAAAACAAGACACTTCTTCCTCTCTTTCAGTGGTATTTATTACACACATATGGGAGCCTACTGGAAAGTACCAGGGAGACTCCCAGAACAAAGGAATGCATAAGCTTATATGCTGGTGATATTGCTAACAGTACAAAAATGTAAACTAGACCAATTAAAATAATAAATACAAAAAGGAGATGTAGGCAAAATGATGAAAGCTAGTAACCACAATGAAATCTTGCCTAGGACACCACGATGGAAACCCGCAGTCCAAGTAACACAGTTTATTGGTAGAAATAACACAAAATAACGCTGAACAATTAAAATAATACACAAAACAATTAACCAATCAGTGGTTTA
This sequence comes from Protopterus annectens, assembly GCF_019279795.1. Lineage (NCBI taxonomy): Eukaryota > Metazoa > Chordata > Ceratodontiformes > Protopteridae > Protopterus > Protopterus annectens. Next base: position 1,481,329,372 of record NC_056743.1, on the reverse strand, counting down.
CCCATAGGCTTGAAGCAGTTCATATTACTACATCTCTAGGCAGAGAAAGAAAAACAATATACTTCCATATAAGGCACATTTCCTGCCATCAGACAGGCTCTTGTTACTCCGTACTTTTCCACTATTCACAGTTTACTTAATAGTTCATAGTACACAGTTCAGATCAATACATACAGGTTCTCACATACTCAATCTCCTTTGAACACATGCTTTGACCATTCATATTCTACACCTTTCTTACAAATGTATGTATATAGATGTTTTGAGTTCCACTGGTATGCTGGTTTTTGTATGCTGCTGTTTATTATGTAAAAGTTAATTTTCTTTTCTCTTTGTATTGTTTTTGCATGCCATTGTTCATTATGTAAAAAGTTATTTTCTGTCTTCTTTGTACTGGACCTTTTCTCCTTGTGCCTCTGTTGAAAATAGGTTTCTTACCCAGTCGGACTTCCGGGTAACCAAAAGTCAAATAAATAAATCCAAAATGAATTAATTGTGTTGTTTGATGTAAGAACTAAGGACTGTGTTTAGTTAGCTGTTAGATATCATACCTAGCTTGTGTCAGGTCATAACAGTGACAACTGTACTCATGTTTAAGAGACTGGCTTAATTGTTTTAATGAACTTAAATCCTGTTGTTTCTGGAGGGTGTCACATTGAGAAGGCTGTTTAACCTTTTACTATTTTAAATGAGATCATGAGAGGACAATTGCACTATCTGATTATGAGGTTACGGAGTGGCTAGTTTGTCTAAGGTGTACTATATGTACTAGGAGTGGGCAGTAGGAGAAGTTTAGTAGTTTGTATGTGAGGCAGTTGAGTAGGAGAATTGTTCTGGAAGTTATTAGCTTCCATGGATTTTTCTAGTGAGTTAGTAACTTTCGCAGCTGGCCCCCGCCATTTTTCATGAGACATCAGTTCTCCTATTACTTGATGCCATCTTGTCCCAAATATGCCTACCCAATCGTATCCTAATGATCCATTCTCTTGGTTGAACTTCTGTATTTTCTGTTGTAGCCTTCATTGTAATTTGCTGATATATAAATCCCCTATAATCCATTATATTCCAATGGTATAGGTTCTGCTACAATAAGGAAAATTGAAAAGTTAACTGATTTCTTAAGTATTTTTTTGTAAGGAAATAACTTTTAGTGCCCCAAGCTTTTAATGTTTTCCACTGCCCCCCCCCCCTCCGTTTTTTGGGCATGTCTTGTTGCTCCTATCTGAAAGGAGCTGCAAAACTGATAACAAAGGTGCTTCCAGATGCAGGTTGTTCCTGGCAGTTGACAGTCACACCTCCTGGGGGTCCAAGGGTGAGCCAATCTAATTAAGAGATCAAAGCACTACACCCATCATTAAGGTAGCTGTAGTTGATGTTGAACTGTCAATGGTCTGGGTCCCTTCTAGGTGAGTTTCTACTTACTGTGTGTTCACTGTGGTATGATCTTTTGGGTGGAGATATCAAGGGGGAGTTGCAGTTGGTGTGAGGTCGTTAAATGCCTAGGTCCTTCACAGTGGGTCATCCAATGTTGTTTGTCCCCTGTTGGTAGAGTCTCCAGGTCTAGTTGCACTTGCTGTCTGTAGGGAGTTGAAGAAATTAAAAGCAATAGAAGCAAAAAAACTCAGGAGGCTGTTTCATGAAATAAAGTTCTTTATTAGTGTTGAGGCAGATGAGCACTGCATTAGTCTGATGTGATTACCGAGTTTTGCAAAATTTTATATACATGCAAATTGGACCTCCCTCTGGTTCGACCCACCAATGGGCCTGTTTTTATATACATGTAGATGGGGTGTCCCTCTGGTTTGGCCCACCCATGGGTGTGTTCTCCCCGGGGGAGGGAGAGGAAGTGTCAGGGGTGTGTTAAGGGCTTCACCATGAGGTCCGCCTCTTACAAAGAATGTTTCTCTTTAACTCTTTAAGCTCAGGTTTCATTATAATCCAGTTGCTCTCTTCTTAACAAAAATAGTACCTGAGATATAAAAACGTATTAGTACACACAGGGAATATTTTAGCCAATAATATAGGTTATCATTGTGAGTGTTTCGAGTGCGCTTTTGCTAATGTTTTTGTTAGAGCTGCTATTTTTATGTATATAAAAGTCTTTGAAACCCTGTAATCAAATCAGACTAATGCAACACTCATCTGCCTTTGCTGCAATAAAGAACTTGATGTGAAGAAATAACCCTCTGAGGTTTTTTGATTCCACTGCTTTTAACTTCTTCAAGGTGCAACTAGACCTGGAGATTCTAACTACAGAGGGCAAACAACATCACACGACCCATGGAAAAGGACAAAGGCATTTGACAGCCTGACACCAACTGTAACTTCTCTCAAGATCTCCACATCAAAGCTCACACCAAAAGAACACACGGCAAGTAGAAACCCACTAAGAAGGGATCCAGACTATTGACAGCTTGACAACAACTACAGCTATTCTAATGGTGGGTGTAGTGCTTTGATCTTTTACAATGTGAAAGGAGTGGGATGAATATTGATGTGTATCTATGCCTAACTACTCATTTGCCCTCTTTAGGACTGCCCTAAATTGGTAGTGTCACTGGGTCCCCACAGTTCATGATGGAAAACATTACTTTGATGTGTTACTCCCACTTCTTTGTAATGTGACACCCAAGTACCACCTTTCAAGTGTCCACTGAATACTTCAAGCTTACTCTTCTACCTTTTGCCCTCTAGTCTCTTAGATCTACCCAGCCAAATTTATATTCATTCACGGGTAACTGAAAAATCTTCATAGGTTCATAGGTGTTTACTAGGCTAATGATCACAAGGGCCTTTTTAAGCCTAGCCATGTATCCCAAATCCCTGACGAGTTCTGATACTCTTGATAAGTGTAAGAATGGGCCTGGGAGATGAACCATTTACAGGTTGCCTGCTTGCATCAGAGACATAGGTGCCAAACCTGGGATGAATTTCCGTTTTCCCATCCAGTTGTCCAAGTTGCACTTGAATTGGATTAGGGAGGAACTCTGCTTCACATGGATGGGGAGCCTGTTCCATAGACAGGGTAGTCTTTGGGATACATACCTATCTCGCCAGCAGGTCCTATTTATATCACAGGCAAGGTTTAAGTCTTTAGAACGGGTAATTCTAGTATTGTTTGTTTTGTGGATATGCAGAAGGTCCATCAGAGTGGAGTCTGACAATGCCCTGTATGCTAGGCATAGATCTCCCCTCAAAAGCCTGTATGAGACAAAATACAGGGATAGAGCCTTGAAGCGGTCTGCATAGGACATATTACTTATGCCCTGTATTCATTTAGTGAGGAACCTCTGTGGATACTCCAGTTGTTGAATATGCCTGGTTAGGTACATACCAAAGGGGGCATTGTACTAAATGATAAGTCTGATGAATGCCAAATACAGTGGAACAGTGACTTCCTTGGACATAGATACCATACCTTAATTTATAAGTTGTGCAACATAAAATGATTTCCTCACCACTGTAGACACATGATGATCAAAGGCTAGATTACTATCTATGTGTGCCCCCAAGTCCCTGACTAGTGGGTCAACTCTAAGGGGTGTGTTGTCAATATGATAGTTACCAGGGATGGATGACTTCCCAAAGGATACTATTATGTATTTCTTGGCATTTAGTTTTAGTCCATGCCTCTGACACCAGATGTGTGTCTGTGTCAGCCCCTCCTGGAGAACATTTGTGTCAGTGTGAGATTCAATGACAGCTCCTAATTTGCAGTCATCACTGACATTGGCCTTGACTTCTAAGAAGTAAATGCCAAAAAGGAGCTGTCCAAGGACTGATCCCTGAGGGACTGCACTTGTGACTGGCCTCTTTGTAGAGGTAGACTCCCCATTTCTAACTTTCTGGGTCCTGTCTGTGGGCCAGTTGGCTGTTCACTGGGTGACATATGGGTTTGTAGCTAAGCTAATCTCTTGAGTTTGTCAACAATGGCCAAGTCAGGTATAGTGTCAAATGCCTTGGCCAGGTCACGGTAGGCAGTGTGAACGATTTTGCCCTCATCCATTGGTTTGGTGACCTTCTCAAAGAAGTCCACCAGGTTGAGTAGGCATGATCTGCCCTTTACGAAACCAAACTGGGTTGGGTCCAGTGTCTGGAGGTTTACTATATCTCTATTGATCATCTTCATGATAATTTTTCCATGGCTTTACATATAAGACTAGTGAAACTTATAGGTCTGTAGTTTCCATGGTCTGTAGATGGCCCATCTTTGTGCAGAGGGATGACTGCTGCCTTTCCCCATTCATGAGACACAAAACCTGTTTGGAGGCTACAGTTAAATAGTAATTCCAGAGGCCCTGATAGGTCATGTTTCATGCTATTTAGAAGGCATCCTGGGAAATTGTCTGGGCCCATTGATGCAGTGTTCTTGGTCTTAGAGACAACATTAAGGACCTGTTCCCTAGTGATAGTAGGGGGAGATATATTTGATGATATTTCATGAGGGAAGGTTGATGGGGAGAGAGAGGAGTAAAGTTGGAGCAGAATTTATCAGCCTAGAGGTTTGCTGTATCTTCTGGCTGAGTATAGGTGGCTCCGTTTACAATGAGCTCTGCACAGAATTGTGTATTGCTTTTGATGTTGTGTACATAGCTAAAGAATGCTTTGTGGTTGTCCTTGGCCTGGGAGACCAAACTTACCTCAAATTTGGCTATTGGTAGACTTCATTTGTCCTCTGATTTGTTTGTTTAGTTTAACGAGAGTGCTTTTATCCTGCTGGGTGCTGCACCTCCTAATTTTTGCCATGATTTTCTTCCTCCTGTTATCCAACTGATTTTGTGATTCTACCAGGGTGGCTTGTTTTTTTTATTTAGTTCTGTACTTCTTCCTGGTGGGTACAGCTGCCTCTATACAGCTATTAACATACTTGTACAGGGTTTCTGTGAACAGTTCTGCATAGGCAGAAGTGTTCTCAGGGTTTATAGGGGCTTGACAATTTGCCAGGTTCTCACTTAATAGCAGGAGGTTAGCCTTAGAATAGTTCCTGAATATTCCCCATTTAGCTTGGGGTCCAGGTTTTATTTTTACTTCAAAGGAGACCATTTTGTTGTCTGACCACACCAGGGAGGGCATTACAGTAGGGGGTGTGCAGCACTCCCTCATATTAGTGAGGACCAGATCCAGTATGGTTGCATCCCTAGTTGGTGTATTGACTATCTGGTCCAGGGAGTTTGTGTTTACAAAATCAAGGAATCTATGTGCATGTACGTTTGATCTCATATAGGATTCCCAGTTAATAGTGCAGTAATTAAAATCACCCATGAATATGGTATTGGGTTGGATGGTTAGTGTTTCTAATAAGTTTAAATACATGGTATGGGTTTCCTGGGTCATGGGGGGGGACCTACTGCTTGCAAGGAAGTGGTATTGGATTTACCTATGGTGATTTGAACATGGAGCAGCTCAACTGCATTGTCTTATTTGACCAGACTTGAAGTATATTTATTTTTTATGGAAATAGAGACACCTCCACGTTTAGTGCCTGCCTTTGAAGTAGATGGTCTAAATGTGTGGAAGGCATTATAACCCTGCACTGTTGGTGTGCTGTCTGTGGCTTTAAGCCATGTCTCTGAGACCACACAGACATCAGCATTCTCTAGGGTAAAGAGAGCTTCCAGGGAGTGGAGCTTTTTGTTTAGACTCCTAGCACTGAGCAGGAATACCTTTAGATTTTCTTGGTTTTGATTTGCTATGTCAGAAATACTTTCAGTTTGTCATTGCCTTGAAAAGGCACTATGGGGGAAGACAATGTTTTAGCTAGTATTCGAAAGCCTAGAGGGGAGAGGGTGCAGACCATCCCTGGCAAAGCAGCATGGTCTGTTGACCATCTCCTTCCATGCTGACAAATATTGCACCCCCTTAGAATGACACCAGAAACTAAGCCAATTATTAAAGTCAATCATCTTTTGTTCGTATTGTGGCATCATCCTTGGAGAAGGTAAAATGCTGCTCAATGCTACACTCATACCAGCCTGAGACACATATTCTGAAAGCTCTATGATGTCTCTCTTCATATAGTCTAGGGAGGTATGTCTCAGGTCATTTACCCCCTCATGGGCTAACACATATGATTACCTGCTTCAGTCAAGCTGCACCAGCTCTGAAACTCTAAAAAGCTCCACAAAAGGCTACCAAACACATACCCTGAATAACAAGGTTTTATACTTACTACTACTCACGTTTTGTAATGTTCACCATATGCGTCTAACCATGTCTATATTTATAGACCCCTTTTGTCAGCCTTCCGTAGGTACTGCCTGCCCCAACATTTCATCATACCCTTTACTTGGAATGACTTTGAGACTTCGTTCTGCCCACCCAACTCAAGGCCTTTCAGAACTAACCAAGCCCTTCCAAATGTATGTGTACTCTACCCCAAGCTCACCCTGCCTCACATATGTGTAGCACATAATCCGTAAGTTAGTTTGTGGGGTAGGCCAACATCCTTCCCAACCTACCTTTTTCCTGATCCTCATAAAGTGCTGTAAACCCAACACTACCACCCATATGATGCTCTAGTCTTAAGGGTATAGTCCTGAAACTAACGAACTCCACTGTTGTTTGCTAACATATTCCACAAATGACATGGTACATGCGAGGTATTGGGCTGCCTCTGATGTAAACCCTCTGAAATATTCCCCCTGAAAATGAGAAGTAGAGCCTGCTTAGGAATTGTTCAAACCCTTGATATAATGTGTTCAAAGTGTGATGTTCTATTGTAAACAACACAAGGTAAAAACTCTCCTTAACTCAACTAACTTCCCTTTGCCTCCCAACTGATTGTTGACCTACCTATTACCTGACTGCAGCTTAACTAGCCTGTCCTTCAAGATTTTTCCATTTAATTATACTGCTATCACCACAGGGAAAAAAATCCATGACTGCAATTCCTTCTTTTTCTAAGCCTTTGGCTTGATGTGGCCACGGACCTCTAAACCACTGACCTTTATAATATCCACTGAAGCCTAATCCTCCTGCTGCATCTGTGTAAAGCTCATCCTCATCACCTGTCAGTACTCTTTGCCAGATTCATATTCCATTAAAAACTGTACATAAAATCGAAGGTTCTTCCCCATGCCTCTTACCACCTTCATCTCATCGTGTGATGTACTGCATTCTACTCTCTTTGATTATACTTATCTCATAAATGATCTGCTTTCCAGTATAACTCTGAAAACAAAATTCAGTAGCCCTACCAGAGATTGTAACTACTGCATTGTTTCAGGACCAAAGAACAAATATGTCCAATAATTCACAACCAAATAACATTCAGGTTTAAGACACTTTTTTATAGATATTGTAATATTTGTGAACATATTTATCAGGTTAAATACATGAGATATATACCATGATATATGATAACAGAGAACAGTTTAGTTGTGATACAGAGTCTGTGATTTATGTCCTATAAAGTGTAATTAATAGTATAAAATTTTTAGAACTTAAGAGACAGATACACTTGAAAGAACCAGTTTATATTTGTGATGATTAGAGTCAGTGGCACAACAGGTAACACACTCACCTTTGGTGTAGATGGTTGTGGGTCCTATTCTCACACTAGGGAGATAAAGTGCTGTACTCCTGTGTGTGTTGTCCTTGAATGAGATGTTAAACCAAGGCCCCATCTGCCTAAATTGTTGGTAGCTCAAGGGGAAGTAAAAGATCCCACTTGCCCTATTGAAAAGAGTAGGGGGTAGCTCTTCTGGCCTTTTCTAAAAAGATTTCAAGCCTGCTTAACTAAAGCACTGCTGATGATTCCCTGCTGGGTGAGGAACGGAAAGATATATTTTTTTGTCTGTGTCTTGCTGATAGAGCTATTTTCTATTTTACCTGATCCATTTTGTTTTCTGTTTTGAGAAATCTGCTTGGCCTGGTGACTTTGTTCTATGTGGGAGAAAGACATTTAAATTATCTAGGTTGCACATTTCACATTTTTTCCATTGGTTAAATTGTTTCTTGACTGCACTTTTTAAACTGTATTTTAACTAATTGCTGCATTATTTCTGCTTTTTACTATTTGTGACTGCTTCATTTTCTACACGTGACTTCAACTGTACTGTTAGCCTAGATAGCATAATCTAGATTCAGATCTCCTGAATTTAGCCCTTTAATTTATTGATGCACTTGAGCACTAAACAAGCCATCTTTCATTAAGAATGGCTCCCCTGTACCTTGTGGCAGAAGAGTGTAGATCCAGCCTCATCTGAGCTGAAGATTGCTAGAGGAAGGTTCATTGTGTGCTTTCCTACTGGTAAATTAGCTTAAAAGTGTTTATTGTTTTCCTGTATTTAAGCCTCACGTTTGCCTGGGGTTGTGCTTAATTAACCAGAGCTGCTGTATGTTTGGTATCTTTTGCCAGAGATCCAGATTGTTTTTGCTGAAATCCAAGACATCCTAGGCTAAAACAAGAAAATAAGTATATCTGTGATTCTACTGTGCTTTTTTAAACTATATTTTAACTAATTGCTGTATTATTTCTGCTTTTTAAACCGGGAAAAGCTGAAAGAAGAAGAAGACTGTTTGTAACTGCTCATTTTCTGCACTTGATTTCAACTGTGCTGTTAGCCTAGATAGCATAGTCCAGATTCAGACCTGCTGAATCTAGCCTGTTATTGATACACTTGTGCACTAAACCAGCCATCTTACATTATGAAGGGCTCCCCTGCCCCCTTGTGGCACATGAGTGTGGATTTAGCCTTGTCTGAGCTGGGATTGTTGGAGGAAGGTGCATTGTATGCTTTCCTATTGGAAAATTATCTTAAAAGTGTTTATTTTCACCTGTGTTTAAGCCTTGTGTTTGAGCATTACTGTGCACTGCATAGTGGGGCTTAGCAGTACTATGTATAGATGCAAAAACCTTGAAACACAATTTTTCCCTAGACATCTGCCAGTGGAAGCCTCCCAAGCTTCCCTGCTGTACTACGGGCACTTGTCATCCCAAGCCTTCAATAGAACAAGCCCTTTTGTTAGTCTTTGAGCAGAAACATAGTTTAACTAGACCACTCCCTTCCCTAATAGTACATATGATAAAAACAACCTGCTATAATGAATAGGCACTTTCCCATCATTTTTTTCCAGTCAGCCTGATTGACACGAATATACTGAGGCAATGTAGTAATTAATTTATTTATTTTACATTTGTTTACCAGGAAAGTCCAGCTGGACACATGGCTTTTTTCAGCAGATGCCCAGGAAGAGAAGCTCCATGTAAAACATTGAACTGCAAAACATTTACAAGTACAAGTTACAGCGAGATAGTTCTGCATTTACCATAGAGTAGGATAACATTTTGAAAACAAGTGCATTTACAGGATCCATAATATAACACATAGAAAGTTATACATAAGAACAGTGATTGTCAACATTGACAAGTACAAATTACAGTGAAATGTAACACATTTGTGCATTTAGCATAGAGTAAAAAATTAAAAATCTTTAGTAGCAGGACTTCTACAGGATTGTCATATATCAGAGTATAGATTCAGTATACTAAGCATATATATAAAGTCAAAGCAAGAGAGTATTTACTTGTTTGTGGGTCGTTAATCTATAGATGTCTACTATGTAAACGTAAGTAAAAGGTGAGAAGCTTTCTTTTCAATACATATATCTTAATGGCAGAGTTAGAAAAACAATGTTTGTATATGTTGGTTAAGAAAGATGATCTAGCCAGTAGTAGTACATGAGCAAAGCCTTGTTTTAGATAAGTGAGTTTTAAGTATTATTTTTGAAGTAGAACAGGTTAGCAGTAGTTATTATATCTGCAGGCATTGTATTCCAGATTTTTTGCTATATAGTTTGAAAAGAGGGAGTCTGCTGCAGCATTATTAGCTTTGATTACTTTCAATAGAAATTTGTTAGTAGAGCATAGGACAGAATTGCTTGTGTAAGGAAGTAGCAGATTTTGGAGGGCAGGGGTTTTCTCTAGTTGGTAAAGAATTTTATGGGCCATAGTAAGTTGTAGTCATAGGAGACTCCATTGTGAGACACACAGATGTGCCCCTCACCAGGCTGGATAAGGAGAAAGTCATGGTTAGTTGTTTGTCATGTGCCAGAATCTGCCATATCACACATGCACTCAAGTCTCTCAACAACAGGTACTGTTATGACTCTGTATTAGTCCATGTTAGTGTGAATTAATTCAGACGTATCTCACTGAACTATATGAAGAGAGACATGATCAAGCTCATTGAATATGTGTTCCAGGAAGGTATGTCTCTAGCCTTAAGCAGCATTCTACCATCACCCAGAATGATGCCTCAAAGCAAACAGAAAATAATTGACTTCAACAATTGGCTTAGTTTCTGGTGTCATTCCAAGGGGATCCAGTACCTGACAGCCTGGGAAGACATGATCAACAGACTATGATATTTTGTCAAAGATGGCCTGCATCTGTCTTCCTTGGGCTTCAGGCTTCTGGCAAAGGCTCTTGCCTCCACCATAGTGCCTTTTTTAGGCAATGCCATGAGGTCAAAACTAACAACATGAAAATTTCATCAAAATGCAAATTAAAAATCAAGCTGCTAAATGCTAAGAGTTTAAACACAAAACTGCACTCATTGCAAGCATTCTTAACCCTGGAAGATGCTGACATTTGTGCAGTCACAGAAACCTGGTTCAAAGCTGCAGAGAGCACCCCAGCCATAAGAGGTTACTCATCCTATCATACATTCAGACCCCAAACCGTGGGCAGCAAACTGGATCCACCACATAAAATAAGCACTCGGGTCACTCCAAGGCAAGTACAAATATGACTCAGTCATTGTCCATGCTGGTGTGAATGACCTGAGACGTACCTCCCTGGACTACATGAAAAGAGACATAGAGGAGCTCTCTGAGCATGTAGCCCAGGCCGGTATGACCCTGACCTTGAGTAGCATCTTACCCTCACCAAGAATGATGCCACAATATGAAGACAAGATGATCAATTTCAACAACTGGCTTAAGTATTGGTGTCATTCAAAGGGGATCCAATGCCTGTCTGCCTGGGATGACATGCTCAACAAGCCACTATGCTTCGCTAGGGATTGCTTGCACCTGTCACCCCTGGGCTTTCGGATATTGGCAAAGGCTCTTGCCACCCCCATAGTGCCTTTTATAGGCAAGGCTCAAAAGACAAACCCACCTCCATAGGTATCACAAGGGATAAGAAACTAAGAGTAGTGCTACTCAACGCCAGAAGTCTAAACCTCAAGATGCATGCACTCAAATCTCTCCTTAGCATGGAGAACATCGATATCTGTGCAGTAACAGAAACCTGGTTCAAGGCTCCAGAGAGCATCCCAACACTACCAGGTTATACCTCATACCATGCGTTTTGGCCCCAAAACTTGGACCGAACTACAAAAGGAGGGGGAGTATCAATATTCGTCAAAGATACCCACACCTCCAGGTTGGTGGCACAGCACGAAGCATCAGAGACTATCCATGTGCAACTAACAGTGGGTAAAACTGCCTTCCAGTTTTATGCTATATAGCTTTATAGCCTGCTACAAACCACCCTCCCAAACCCAGGAACTCCACTTGGCCTTCCTGAGAACACTAGAAAATATGAAGGTCTCTCCAAACACCATTATATTGGGCGACTTTAACTACCCAAACATAGACTGGGAGCATTACTCTAGCTCCAACACCCTAGCCCAAAGGTTCCTAGAATTTATAAACTCAAATGCTATGGAACAACTTTTTACCACTCCCACAAGAGCGGAAAACATACTGGACCTGATCATCACCAACATGGGGACTCTATGCTCCAGACCAGAAATGTATCCCTCACTGGTAAAATCAGACCATAAACTAATCTCACTGGATATTCACATCCTGACCCCACCCCCTGCCCAGAAAACCACAGTGAAAAACTTCTCTAAAGCAAATTCCACACTCCTCAAAACCGAGGTGGAATCCTTCAAAGCCCCCGGGCCTGTGGAAAATACGGCCCAGACCGTAGAATCCTTTATAAACGCATTCTATGAACACCTTCAGGAATGCATGGTTCATGCAATCCCAAATAAAACCAAGACCCAATCCTCCAAAGGCAGACGTCCTGTCTGGTGGACCCCAGCCATAAACAAACTATACAGTAGAAGGAGGAAGCTACTACATGATAGAGCAAAATCCCAAAAAGGGAAGGCATCTCTGATCAGTATTAGCAAAAAACTATGGGCACTCATAAAATCGTCTAAGGCCAGCTTTGAGAGAAAACTTGCACAGGACACTAAGGATAATCACAAGGCTTTCTTTAGTTATGTTAGGAACCTGGGTGGGAATTCCCAGATATGCTCAGAATTAGTCCAAAATGACAAAAAATACACCGAACCCACAGACATTGCCAACATCCTAGCTGACAGGTTCAGCGCAAACTTCTCCCCACCAAAAGGGCAAATATCTATCCCAGCAGAGTGCTGCCTCCCTGACATCTCAGATGCTCAGGTAAGAGCCGCCCTCTCCAAAGCAAAAACCACAGCATCAATGGGACCAGACAGTGTCCTGGGCTGCTTCCTACATGAACTCCAAGAAGAGCTAAACCCAAACATAAAACTACTGTTCACTCTCAGCCTTACTACAGGATATGTACCCAAAGAGTGGCGTACAGCAATGGTGGTCCCTCTCCACAAAGGTGGTGCCTCAACGGATCCTGGAAACTATCGCCCCATAAGCCTGACTAGATTGGTCTGCAAAGCTATGGAAAGGATCATCATGGACCTTATAAATAAAGATATTGGGGACCTACAGACACTGGATCCTACCCAGTTTGGCTTTGTTAAGGGCAGATCCTGCCTCTTAAACCTGGTTGATTTCTTTGAAACAGTCACCAAGGCCATTGACGAGGGGAAGGTGGTTCACACATCCTACCTGGACCTCGCAAAAGCCTTCGATACAATACCCCACTCGGGCATTATAGATAAGCTCACCAGCTTAAATATAAACCCCTATGTCACTAGATGGGTTGCAAACTGGCTCAAGGACAGAACCCACATGGTTAGAATTGCTGGAGCCATGTCAGACTCCAAACCAGTTACAAGTGGCGTCCCACAAGGCTCAGTCCTGGGACCTCTCTTGTTCGGTATATATTTCTCAGAGGTACAGGCCAACACGGAGGGACTGTGGCTGACCAAGTTCGCAGATGACTGCAAACTGGGCGCCATAATCGACTCTCCAGCCGACACAAGCATCCTCCAAAAGGGTCTCATAGAAACAGACAACTGGTGCCAGAGCCATGGCCTCAAACTAAACGCCAAAAAGTGTATAGTCATCCCCTTTGGCAAAAACAAAGTGCCCACAAATTACCACATAAGTGGTAATCCATTAAGTACGGAAGAAGTAATTAGGGACCTGGGGACCCAAGTTGATAGCAATCTCTCATTTGACAACCACGTGGCCAAAGTGGTTAGAAAAACATTTTATATAGCCCACCTAATCATGAAGGGATTCACATCTAGATCAGGGGAGGTCATCGTGCCTCTTTACTCATCCCTCATCAGGCCCATAATTGAGTACAATGCCCCTTTTGGGATGTACCTTACCAAACACCTGCAGCAACTGGAAAGACCCCAAAAGTACCTCACCAAGAGTATCAAAGGGCTCAAACAGATGCCATATGCTGCCCGGTTAAAGAAACTCCAGCTCTACTCAGTGGCATACTGCCTGCTCAGAGGCGATCTGTGCCTTACGTGTAAAGCCATGTCCAACCCGGAATTAATGGACATGCTGCACCTCAGAAAATCCAAATCCCATCGAGCTACGCGATCAAGAGACTTGAACCTCAGCACTGAAATAAATAGGACATGCTGGAGGGACAGATTCATAACCCAGAGGGCTCCCTTCATTCTGGAATAAAATCCCAGTCCAGGTTAGACAGAGTCCCTCATTGACTCTCTTCAAGAGAAATCTTGATGAGTGGATGGGGGATCGTAGGTTTACCCCGGGTATCACTTCTGTGTCACTGTTAGACAGAGGCACAGTATACTAACCTCGAAAAAGGGCATAGCAAAATTAATTTAAAATGGGTGGCAAAAGCCAAACACACTCTGGCTAGGCTTATAAATGCCCCAGGGCAGATAGCCTAGTATGAACCTATAAACCTATGAATCTAAAAGGAGGTGGAGTTTCAGTATATATATTAAAGACATACACACCTCCAGGCTGGTCAAACAGTATGAGGCACAGGAGACACTCCAGGTGCAGTTAACTATTGACAAGACCCCTATTCAAATCATAGCTAGCCACAGGCCCCCAACTTTGACTCAAGATGCCCACTCCACCTATCTGGACCACTTCAAAAATATCAAGATTCAACCCTTTACCCTGATCCTGGATAACTTTAACTGTCCAACCATAGATTGGAAGAACTACTCATGCCAAAACAGAAATGCCAAGAGATTCCTTGATTTCATCAATACAAATGCCGTGAACCAGCTGGTCGACACCCCCACAAGAGGTGATAATATCTTGGACTTGGTATTAACCAATATGAGTAACCACTGTAGCATCCCTACAGTTTCATCCTCCCTGGTAAGATCCAACCACAAAGTGGTCACTTTTGAAGTCACCATCTCCCTCCGACACCCCCTTCCCCTTGCTAGGGTCAAACATAAAAAACTTCTCCAAAGCTAATTACAACCTCATGAGGGATGATCAGATTCACATTCCCCTCCCACTCCGTAGAAACTGGCACAAATGTCCAAGCCTGTACCAAAGTACTATACAAACATTTATATAGCTGCATGGAATCAGGAATACCTGACAGGACAAAATCCTCCCCCTCAAGGGAGAGTAAACCTGTCTGGTGGACATCTGCAATAAATACATTCTCTAATAAAAGGAAAAAAATTGCTGTCCAGGACCAAGAAAGATCAGGTGCCTAATTGGAAGCAATCTCTCCTTAGCATAAACAAGCAAATAAGAGCACTATTGAAATCCTCCAAAGCAAATTTCAAGTCCAAACTGGCCATATCTACTAAAGACAATCATAAGGCCTTCTTTACATATGTCTGCAGTCTCAAAGGAAGCACTTCGATCTACTCAGAACTGGTGGTCAAGGACACCACATGCATAAACACTGTAGATATTGACAACCTGCTGGCAGACAGATTCAGTGAAAACTTCACCCTCTGCCCCCCCCCATCAGTAAATCAGGATATCCCCAGCACCTGGCCCCCTCCCCTTATCTCTAAGGAGCAAGTCATTACTGCCCTCTCAAAGGCAAAAATACAGCCTCCATGGGACCCGATAACATCCCAGGCTGAATCCTACATTAACTCAGGCAGGAACTTGCAATACCATTAGGCATCCTATTCAACCAAAACCTAAGTACTGGCTTCATCCCAACTGAATGGAGGACAGCCATTGTTGCCCCTTTGCACAAAGGTAAAGTGTCCACAGAT
This sequence comes from Protopterus annectens, assembly GCF_019279795.1. Taxonomy (NCBI): domain Eukaryota; kingdom Metazoa; phylum Chordata; order Ceratodontiformes; family Protopteridae; genus Protopterus; species Protopterus annectens. The sequence goes on along the minus strand of NC_056743.1, from coordinate 1,481,313,989 downwards.
CCAGGAAGTTATAGAGCCATCAGCCTAACTAGCCTGATCTGCAAGGCCATGGAACGGATTATCATGGCCTCATTAACAAGGACATTGACAACCTCCAAATAAATGATCCCACACAGTTTGGTTTCATCAAGGGGAGGTAATGCCTATTAAATATGGTCAACTTCTTTGAGACAGTCACCAAAGCCATGGATGAGGGGAAGACGATGCAAACCTCCTACCTTGACCTGGCGAAAGCCTTCGATACTTTTCCCCACTCAGGTATAATACATTCTCTCAACTAGGCCTCAATCCATATGTTACTAGATGGGTAGCAAACTGGCTCACTAATTGAGCCCACCTAGTCAAAATAGGGGAAGACACCTCAAGCAGTAGACCCGTAACGAGCATTGTACCCCGGGGATCGGTCTTGGGGACTCTTTTGTTTGGGATGTACTTTTCTGAGGTGCAGGCCAAAACCAGTGGGCTATGGCTGACCAAGTCTGCAGATGACTGCAAGCTGGGCACTGTCATTAATTCCCCTACAGATGTGGACATCCTCCAAAAGGGTCTCACCCAAATAAATGACTGGTGCCAGAAACATGGCCTCAAACTGAATACAAAAAATGCATCATCATCCCATTTGGGGAGAGTGATGTCCCCACAAATTATCATATTAATAACAAGGTCCTAAGCATGGAATCAGTTGTGAGGGGCTTGGGCACCTAGGGTGATAGCAAACTGACTTTTGACCACCATATTGCCTCCATTGTACAGAAAGCTTTCTACATGGCCCACCATATTAGGTAGGGTATTTCATCCGGGGACAAGGAGGTCATAACATCCCTGTATTCTTCCCGTATAAGACCCATTATTGAGTACAACACCCCTTTCGGCATGTACCTCACAAAGCACATGCAGCAGCTGGAGAGACCACAGAGGTTCCTCACCAGGAGAATCCAGGTCCTCAAACATCTACCCTACAAAATATAGGCTAAAAGGCCTGTCCCTCTACTCAGTCTCATACAGACTCCTCAGAGGTGACCTCTCTCTGGCATTCAAAGCAATCACAGACCCTGCCTTGATGGGACTGCTGCATATCCACAAGTCAAGTTTCACTTGATTAACCCACATGCACAACCTCATCCCAGTGTGTGACAGCAATAGGACTTGTTGGCGGGACAGATTTGTGTCCTAGAGACTCCCCCTTCTATGGAATAGAATCCCTCTTCATGTCAAGCAGAGTACCTCATTAACACTTTTTAAGTGCAAACTAGATAACTGGATGGGAAACAGTAAATACACCTCTGGGATTCCACCTGTCCATGCTAGACATGGGTATTGGGTGCTGACTTGTCAGAACATGGGCTAAAATCCTGGCTGTAAGGGCCTCAGGGCCAGTAGCCTAGTAACTTCCTATGATCCCATGATTATAAAGAAGGACTTGTGGAAGTTCTAACCAGTTATGTTGTCTGAGTGCTAAGTAGTGATGTGACCTGAAGGGTGTATCTGTGGCAATTTTGTTATATTTTGTTATAATTGCCTCACATATACTGACAACCACTTAAACCTAAAACAAACAAATACCCTATGTGAGAGATGTAATTACACTATGAAACTGGAGTCAATTATCTCATGTAACAACAAACCAGACATCAAACAGGTTGTCAGCACACACACTTCACTTCTCACACAAAATAAAGTCACAACACATAAACCTATGTATGAGGAGGTACTCACTAGAAGCCTACCAAAAGATCAGAGACCTCCTTCATGTAAACTACTTCACACACTGCTATGCAAGTACTAATCACTACACAATGACACATACACCAGTGTCTCAGCAAGTAAGCACCTCAGGCAAACACCTCAAAACCTAATGTCCTAGTCATTGGCAATGCCCTAGTGATACACACAGACATCCCCCTCACCAGGCTGGATAAAGAGACAGTCAAGGTCTGCTGCCTGTCAGGTGCCAGGATCCATCAAATCATGCATGCACTGAAGTCATTCAACAGCAAGTGCCATTATGACTGTCATAGTCCATGGTTGGGTGAATGACTTGAGACGTACCTCTCTGGACTATATGAAGACAAATATGACTGAACTCTCAGATTAGGATGATGCCACAATATATACAAAAAATGATCAACTTCAACAATTGGCTTAGTTTCTGGTGTCAGTCCAGGGGGGTCCAGTATTTGTCAGCCTGGGAAGATATGGTTGACAGGCCATGCTGCTTTGCCAGAGATGGTCTGTACCTGTCTCTTCTAAGCTTTTAGATACCGGCAAAGGCGCTTGCCTCCCCCATAGTGCCTTTTATAGGTAATGTCAAAATAACAAAGTTTCTGATGTAACAAAATCCACTCAAGACAAGTTAAACGTTTTGCTGCTTAATGCTAGGAGGCTGTACGGGAAGCTGCATTGCATGGAAGTGCTCCTAACCTTGGAAGATGCTGACATCTGTGCAGTCACTGAGACATGGTCCAAGGCAATGTAGACTACCCCAACCATGCAAGGGTACAATGCCTTCCACACATTCAGATCTCAAAATGAGCATGAAAAAAACATAGATGGAGGTGTATCCATCTTCACTAAGGCCAAGTACACCTCAAGACTGGTCAAACAGTATGACACTCTCGAACTACACCATGTCCAATTAACTACAGGCAAAGTACCCTACCACATCATTGCTGGTTATTGGTCCTGCACTGTGAACAAAGAAAAACACACCACCTACCTGGAATTACTGGAGTGACTCACCATACAGCCCAACACCTTAGTCATGGAAAATTTCAACTATCCATCCATTAACTGAGAGACATACCCAAGCACAAACATGCTCACCTAGAGGTTCCTGGAGTTTGTCAACACAAATGCTCTAGAATAGGTAGTCTGCATCCCCACAAGGGGCTCAAATGTCATAGACATAGTACTCACTAACATGGGGGGGGATCACTGCACTCCTCCCTGTATGTTGCCCTCCCTGGTAAGGTCAGACCATAAATCTGTTTCATTCAAAGAAACTGTTGGACCTGACACCCCCACAGGAGCAAAAAAAAAAAATAATAAAAAATAAAAAATATTTTCCAAAGCAAACTACAGCCCTCTAAGGTGTGACGCCCATGCCCTGGCCCAGCAATCAGGGAGCCTCAATCCTCATCACTAACACCAGTGAGGGGTGTCTCATATAGGAGGGAAGGATAACAAATACACACAGTAAAGTGCAATTTCCCTTAAGAGCACACAGAGATCACAGTCAGTCCAGGGCTGATCGCTCCCTTGCGCTCCAGGTCCCCGATAAAACTCCCCACTGGCACAGCTATAGGGTCCAGATCTCAGCCAGCTGGGCAAGCTAAAACCTCCAGTGCCCTCTCTGTCCAACCAGTGCTTTGTGTCCCTGCCCAAGTAGCTGACACACACACTTTGAGATAAGAGTTATACAACCACACAGACACTCCTGGGGAAGGCTGGCACAGGTTCTCCAGCTGTGCTCCTTTTACCCAGACTATACGGTAGAAATCACTGCCAACACCCAGCTAATATTTATCAGCTACTCAAAGGCCCTTAAAAGGGTGTCCAATTATCACTGCACAATATTATTATCCATCTGGTAAGTGTGACTAAACAGTCAAGGCTTATTAGAGTGACTTGGTACAGAATCACTATATACATGCAATTTTCTCTAGAGCTTAAATTATCTCTACACAAAACAGTCATAGTTAAAAGGTTTAAAAATATTTAATAAATAATTAAAAACACAAGACAATACTTTTTACTAAACAGTGCTAGTCAAGAGTTCAGAGATCACAGAGAAATACTTAAAATAATTCAGTAGTACAGTTCTAACATCACAGAAAAACACTTAGTCTAATTTTTCTAGTATCTAGCTATTTCTAAGAGAAAACACAAGTCTAAGAAAAACTTATATATAGAGCAAAGGCAGAGTGCTGATGAGTTGGATGGTCAAGACAAAAAATGCTTAATGCTCTCTGATTCTCTCTGTTTTTAAAATCACATTCCTGGTTCCCATTCCATCATTCTTCACACTTCCCTGGGTTCCCATTACATTATTCTTCACACTTCCCAGGCTAATAGAAACTACATTTATATTCTTCACCTCTGGGCAGAAACCAGAGCAGTAAAGGACGTTTATGCATGTAAATTCTGGCCATTAAATCTGGCCTTAAAACAATAGCAAGAAGTCCTTCATCTAGACCGTCCTGAGCTGACTTTAAATATCAAAGAATTTCATAAAATGCTTAACTTAGCTTCCTTACAGCAGCGTGCACTGTTGTTACATTTCTGCAGTTCCACATGTAACAGTATTTTTGCATTTAAGATAACAAGCCTGTGGTTTACATTAATATTTACGGTTGACAGAATTATCTCCAAAATTCTATCTGGCTAGGCTGGCAGCCTTCACCTATCCTCACCCAAGCTTCAAATATCCCCCCACCCCCCCGGAGAACTCAAGCTAGTTTTCAAGTGACCCTTGAGAAACGCTGCTTGAGGGAGTTAGGTTTATATGAGTCTACCTTACCCCATTCCCAGTCTTGAGAGCCCATCTGCATTGGCATTGCTAATTCCACTGCGGTGCTGCACATACATATCATATGCTTGCAACCCCAGGCTACATCTTAGCAACTTGGCATTTTGCTGGCTGGCTCTGTTTAACCATGTTAGGGGGTTGTGATCTGTCATAACAGTGAATTTCCTTCCATACAGATAAGGCTGAAGTTTCTGCAGTGCCCACACTATGGCTAGACATGCCTTTTCTACAGCTGCATAGTATTCCTCCCTGGGTTGGAGCCTATGATTGAGATAAACCACTGGGTGCTCTTCTCCCTCTGAAGAAATCTGACTAAGTACAGCCCCCACCCCATGGTTTGAAGCATCCACCTGCACAACAAATAATTTGCTGTAATCTGGACTGGCTAACACAGGGGGTCCTCCCAAAGCTTCTTTAAGCTTCTGGAATGCCTGCTCACATGCTGGGGTCCACACTACCTTATCTGGCCTGTTCTTCCTTGTCAGGTCTGTGAGGGGAGCAGCTATGGTACTATAACTAGGGATGAACTTTCTGTAGTACCCTGCTGTCCCTAAGAATGCCGTCACCTGCATTTTAGTAACAGGTGTAGGCCATGCCTGAATGGCTTCCACTTTGGCAGGTTCTGGCCTTATCTTACCACTCCCCACTCTATGTCCTAGGTAGGAGACCTCTGCCATACCCACCTGACATTTACTTGGCTTAATGGTCAACCCTGCCCCTCTGTAGTCTGCCCAGCACCTCCCTGACATGCTGAAGATGCTCTGGCCAGGAATGGCTGTAGATGGCAATATCATCTAGGTAAGGAAGGGCAAACCCTCCTGCTCCTGCTAAGATATGATCTACCAGCCTCTGGAAAGTTGCTGGGGCATTCTTCATCCCAAAGGGCATCTTTGTGAACTCATACAAGCCAATAGGAGTCGCAAAGGCTGACATCTCTCTAGCACTGGGAGTCAAGGGCACCTGCCAGTAACCCTTGGTAAGATCAGTGGTTGTAAGATACTTAGCCCCATCCAGCTGCTCTAGGGTCTCATCTGTCCTAGGCATGGGGTAAGCATCTGACTCTGTGTGACTATTTAATTTCCTGTAGTCCACACAGAATTTGGTGCTGCCATCCTTCTTTGGCACCAGCACCACTGGGGAGGCCCAGGGACTGTTTGGACTCTTGAATCACCCCTAGTTCTAACATCTCCTGACCTCCTCCTTCAGAGTCTGTTTGACTCTCCCAGGAACTCTATAAGGGGCCTGCCTAATAGGGATTTGGGGTCTTGCATCCACCTGGTGCTGCTCCAGGTGAGTGAACCCTGGTTTCTCAGTGAACATGTCCCCAAATTCCTGCAACACTGCTCAGATTTCTCAAACCTGGGTAGGAGATAGCTCTTGGGACACTGCTAGCCTTTCCACTGAGGAGTCAGCCCGAGCCTCACTGAGGAAATCAGTCAGCGGATCTCCCTCAGACTCCTCATACAATCCACTGCAAATGCTCAGCACAAGGGCCTCCCTATCATGGTAAGGTTACATCATATTAACATGGAACAATTTGTGCCCCTGCCTTCTGCCTAGCAGTTCCACCATGTAGTTAACATCACTTACCTTTCTTACCACCTTTTAATGTCCCTCCAAAGCTGCTTGCAGCGTGTTGTGTCTGACAGGAATGAGAACCATTACCTGCTGCCCCACAGCATACTCTCTAGCTCAAGCATTCCTGTCATACCATGCCTTTTTCTGTTGTTGGGCTTCTGCCAGTTTCTCCTGGGCCAAGCCCATGAATTCTCTCAGCCTTGTCCTGAGGTTTAGGACGTATGCCACAACAGACTCCTTATGAGACTCGCAGTCACCTTCCCACTCGGCTCAAATTAAATCTAGAGGTCCCGTCACCCTATGCCCATACAGCAACTCAGAGGGTGAAACATCTGTGGATTCCTGGGAACCTCTCTGTAAGTAAACAACAGATGGGGCAAATATTTGTCCCACTCCCTCTTAAACTGATATGCAAATGCCCACAGCATGGACTTGATTGTAGAGTTTAACCTCTCAACAAAACCATTAATCTGGGGATAGTAGGGGGTTGTCTTCATGTGCTTCACCCCACAGGACTTCCATAGATAAGCCTCAATCACAGGCAAAGGCATCAAAGGAGCTCTCACATTGTCTCCTGCCTTGCCTACCTTTTTGGCACTGCTCACTGGTCCTGCAGTACCGTGTTACATCTCTGGAAATTCCAGGCCAGTAGAAGTTCTGCATAATATGCCTTTTTGTATGTTTTATGCCCATATGACCTGCAAAGGGAATATCATGGGCTATGACTAGAAGTGCCAGACAGTAGGCTCTAGGCACTACCAACTGTTGTACTCTCTCACCTTCTAGCCCTCCATCAGGGGTCCACTCTCTGTATAGTAATTCTTTGTCCCAGTATACAGATTCCCCCTTTCCTTGCGAATCAGGTGCCTCCCTAGCTACCCGCCTCAGGCCTTGAAATGTAGGCTCTGAGAAGTGAGCCTGTCTCAACTCTCTCCTTGTAACCCTTCCCAGCTCCCCTTCCACAGGATGTCTGGCATCCTCTGACAGTGGTGCCTCACTGTCAGCCTGGGTATGCTACTCACCTCTACGTTTCCTCACCCAATCTTCACATAAGGTATGATATAAAAAGTTTTATACTCCGGGAATCACAGACGACAATGATTCCTATGCAGAGGTATACACAAATGCCCTGTATAAACACTGAAGCAACTGCATAGACTCAGCTGTACCTGACCAGATCAAAACGAGTTCCTCCTGAAGCCTGGTTATTGCAGTAGGTAGTGCATCAGTCTCATAATCTGAAGGTCGTGAGTTCAATCCTCACACAGGGCAATTTTAAGGGGGAGATCCCTGGTGGTCTAGTGCTTAGTATTTGGTGCTCTATTCCTGAAAAAACAAGCAACCCTTGTGGACCTCAAGTATAAGCAAGTTATATAACAAAAGGAAAAAAATAATGTCTAAGAAAAAAGTGAAATGAGTCAGAAGAGGAAGAATTCCCTCCACAGCTTGGACAAGCAAATCAGAACTCTTGTAAAGTCCTCTAAAGTGAACTACAAAGCAAAACTGGCATCCTTAACCAAGGATAATCATAAGGCATTTTTTAACTACATCCAAAATCTAAAAGGGAATGCTCCGCTATGTGTTTAGCTGGTAGTGGATGGCACCACTCATACTATACCGGAGGAAATTGCAAACCTGATAACTGACAGATGTGGTGCAAACTTCAAACCCTTCTCCACACCAGCCATACTCCAAAGCATACCTGACACCAGTCTTCTGCCTAGTATCTCTAGAGATCAGGTCATATCTGTGCTCTCCAAGGCCTATAACATGGCCTCAATGGGACCATATACATCCCAGGTTGCTTACTAAGCAATCTAAATAAGGTGAAGTCCCAACACTGCAAATATTCCCTTATAAGGTGAAGTACCAACACTGGAAAAACTCCCCTATAAGGTGAAGTCCCAACACTGGAAAAACTCCCTTATCAGCATCAACAAAAAGTTGAGATCCATCATCAAATCCTCTAAAGCTAGCTATGAAAACAGAATTGCAGCAGATAGTAATGACAACCACAAGGCCTTCTATAGCTATGTAAAGAATCTCCACGGCGATACCCAGATTTGCTCTGAGCTACTGCACAATGGTACCTCCTATAACGAGCCAACATATATTGCCAATATACTGGCCAAAAGATTGAGTGCCAACTTTACCCCCTCCAAAGGACCAGTCACAATACCAGTAGATTGCCAGGCACCCAGTATTACTGCTGCATAGGTTAAAACAGCACTGTCCAAGACCAAGAATACAACTTGTATGGGACCTGACAATATCCCTGTCTGTGTTCTACATGAACTACAGAGTGAATTAGCACCTTATCTGTGTGCCCTGTTCAATCACAGCCTCATCTCAGGCTTTGTGCCTACCGAATGGCACACTGCTACAGTCATCTCTCTCCACAAAGGAGGAATGACTACAGACCCTGGGAACTATCGCCCCATTAGCCTGACAAGTCTGATATGCAAAGCTATGGAACACATCATCATGGGCCTAATAAACAAGGATATAGGGAATCTTCAAACTCTGGATCCCACGAAGTTTGATTTTGTGAAGGGTAGATCATGTCTGCTCAACTTGGACAACTTCTTTGAGTCAGTCACCAGAGCTGTGGGTGAAGGCAAGGTGGTTCATACAGCCTACCTTGATCTGGCCAAGGCCTTTGATACCATTCCCCACTCAGGAATCATAGAAAAACTCACTAAGCTAGGCATCAACCCCTATATCACTAGGTGGGTTGCAAACTGGCTCACAGGTAGAACCCACAGTGTGAAAGTAGCTGACTCCATGTCAGACTGCCGACCAGTCGCTTTGGTCCTGGGTCCTCTCCTGTTTGCTATCTACTTCTCTAAAGTCCAGGCCAACACGAAGGGACTCTGGCTGACAAATTTCACAGACGATTGCAAGTTGGGAGCTATTATTAACTCCCTAAGTGATGTTGACATTCTACAGAAAGGCCTCACTGAGACCAACGACTGGTGTCAGAACCATGGCCTTAAGCTCAATGCCAAAAAATGTGTCATCATCCCCTTTGGGAAAAACCCAGTTCCCATGAATTATAACATTGATGGTAGTCCACTGAACACAGAAAGCATTATAAAAGATCTGGCTACATAGGTTGACAGCAACCTCTCTTTTGACCACCACATTGCCGTTGTGGTCAGAAAGTCCTTCTATGTGGCACATCTCATTACTAAGGGTTTTGCATCCAGGAAGAAAGAGGTCATTGTCTCTCTCTACTCTTCCCTCATTAGGCCAGTCATTGAGTACAATACTCCATTTCGCATTTACCTCACTAAACACCTGCAACAACTTGAGAGGCTGCAAAAGTACCTCACAAAGAGGGTCCTAGACCTTAAACGTTTGTCGTATATGGACAGACTCAAAAAACTCCAACTATTCTCTATCTCATATTGCCTACTTAGAGGTGATTTCTGCTTGACTTACAAAGCCATGTCTGACCCAGCTCTGTTAGAAATGCTACATATAAAGACATCCCAATCCCTCCAGACCCCACTCCCTCCACACGCTCCAGAGACCTCAACCTCATTACCAGAATGAACAGGACATACTGAAGGGACAGGTTCATAACCCAGAGGCTGCCCATGGTATGGAATAGACTTCCCATACAAGTCAAGCAGAGCACCTCACTGGCCCTCTTCAATAGAAATCTTGATGAGTGGATGGGAAATAGAAAATTCACCCTAAGGATCACTCCAGTGGCTTTACTTGACAGAGGCACTGGGAGCTAAGGTCGGGTGGCATGATGCCAATGTAATCCTATGGGCTAGGCTTGTAAAGGCTCCAGGGCCATTAGCCTAGTACACACCTATGAACCTATAAAACAGGATCTAGTGGATCCACTTGGTATTCTCTTTAACCATAACCCGAGAACTGGCTTCGTTCCAGCAGAGTGAAGAACAGCAGCAGTAATCTTCTTGCACAAAGTGGGGGCCTTCAACCAACCTGGGAACTATAGATCCATAAGTCTAACCAGCCTCATCTGCAAGGCTATGGAAAGCATCATCATGGACCTTATCAAGAAGGACATAGGTGACCTTCAAACTCTAGGCCCAACCCAGTTTGGCTTTGCTAAATGTAAATTATGCTTATTAAACCTAGTAGACTTTTTCAAGAAAGTTACCAAAGCCCAGGATGAAGGTAATACACTGCACGCCACCTATATTAACCTAGCCAAGGCTTTTAACTCAATCCCCCACTCAGGTATCATTGAGAAACTCTCACAGCTGAGAAACAACTCTTACGTCATTAGATGAGTAGCTAACTGGCTCACCAGCAGAACACATACTGTCAAAGTTGGTGACTCTACCTCTGCCAGTAGACCTGCAATCAGTGGTGTACCATACGGATCTGTGCTGGGCCCTTTACTGTTTGGAATCTATTTCTCTGAAGTTTAGGCTAAAATAAATAGCCTTTGTCTTACTAAGTTCACTGACGATTTCAAACTGAGTGCAATCATTAAGTCCCCAATTATGTTAACATATTACAGGAGGGGCTAACACGGACAAATGACTGATGCCAAAGCCACTGTCTAAAACTAAATGAAAAAAGTGCATTATTATTCCCTTTGGCAAAGTGGAATTCCCTGCTAATTACAATACTGACAGCACCTCCCTAAGTTAAGACCCAGTGGTGTGAGATCTGGGAACACATGTTGATAGCAATCTGAACTTTGACCACCAAGTTTTCCACAGTGGTAAGTAAAGCCTTCTACATTGCGCATCTCATAAGTAAGGACATCACATCCAGGTCTAAAGATGTTATAACTCCACTGACTTGATTGTCATCAAACCATTAATAGAGTACAATGTGCCCTTTTGCAAGCACATCAAAAGACTCCTGCAGCAGCTGGAGAGACCACAGAGGTTTGTCACCAAGAAAATGCAGGGCCTCCAAATGACCTATGTGGATAGACTGAAAGCCCTGTCACTGTATTCTATATCTTATAGGCTGCTGAGAGATGACTTGTGCCTGGCCTCCATGGCAGTCTCTGACCCTGCCCTGGTGGAAATGCTGCAAGTCAAATGGCACAAGAGTCACTCGCTCTAGGGATCTTAACCTTGCCTGTGACATAAATAGAAATGGCTGGAGAGACAGATATATCTCCCAGAGATTGCTGCTCCTCTAGAATAAACTTCCAGTTCATGTGAAGCAGAGCTCTTCATTGACCCTATTCAAGAGCAACTTAGACAAATGGATGGGAGACCGCAAATTCACCCCAGGGTGGCACTTATGTGCCTCTTGGACAGGGTTAGTCGATGTTGATCATAGACTCACTCTGTGAATTATGTCCATCTAACCAAGGAAAATTGGGGCAACTCTGGATTAACATGGCTAGACTTGTAAGGGCTCTATAGCCATTAGCCTAGTAACCTCCTATGAAGCTATGCAGCTATAGTATGGTACAATGTAAGATTAAGGGTTATATCAAGAAGTTAACTATGTAAGGGAGATTAGTTTGTTGTATGCTGATTTCATAACCCTGTAACTTTTTAAATGTTAGTTTTACATTGATGCTCAGATTCCTTTAAGACTTTAGTCGAGGTGCTAGAACATGTTTGTGATGCCTTAATAAAGGCTTTTGATGCATGTTTTTGTTGTGAATTATTGTAATTTCTGTAGTTCATCTTCCTTCCTACCACTGTTTCCTGTAAGACTTGCTTTAATTTTTTTTTAACCTTTCCTTCTCATAGGTGGCAGTTACCCACCACATACTCTATTTTAATTGCCCCTACTTAACATATTTGTATTAGTTGTAGCACACTCTTTGCCATTAGCATATCTCATTGTATAATATACTTATACACACTCCCCAGGATTCACAAAGTCTCCATGTAAGAGTTATAACTCTTACACGGAGGCTGCAGTTAAACGGAGTGATGTCAGCATGCTTTGCATATTCATGAGAGCATGCTGAATCACACCTAAGTCTAACACGGTCCGTGTAAGACAGTAGGGGGCATGTCCGTAGGCTGAGCGCTGCAAGCAGACACACCCCCAGAAGTGTAAAAGTGCACAAAGTAAACACCCACAACAGATTCCACGGAAATGTGAATAAACACAACACAACACATGCCCCCACAGACTATGAACATAAAATATATATAAATGAACATGTTATATTTTTTTTAAATTGTAAAGATGTTTAACCGTGAGTGCGCTCGTTTGCACGGGCGTGCCCGTAGCGCAGCTACAGTTAGCAGTCAGTGGGAAAGCATATAAGAACTAAATATGCAAAATAAGCCAGGAAGCAATAGCGTAGCGGTAGAGATGTTGGCTGAAGAGCAGGCATTCATGGTTCGAGCCCCCACAACATCAATTTTTTTTTTATCAAAATAAGCAGGAAACAAGTCCCTGACAAATATGTACACATACCTGTGGTTCTTTTTTCCTAACTGGAATTTTGCTGCTGTTGTGTCTATATAAATATGTACACATAAAACCACAGTTTATGTAAAATGTAATGAAATAGACCATTTATATTGAAGACGTGAGGTAACAAAAGAAGAAAAAATGCCAGATGTGCTCATAGCTGAGCTACAGTTTAACAGAGTGAGTGCATGTGCCCGTAGATGAGCAGTGGTTTAACTGGCGCAAAATGAGTGCCCGTAGCTGAGCAGTGGTCTAACACGCTAAATCTATGTGCCCCTAACTGAGCTGAGCGTAATATGCATGCCGATAGCCAAATGAGGCTTAAAGCAGCGTACCCTGTTTGCGCGGAGCTGTGCACCGCGCAAACGAGCTAACCGGCGGGCAACGTTAAGCAAGCTGTATCAAAACTGCCTTTACACAGACACACCCCTCAGCATGTCTAGACAGTCATGAAAAATAAAAAGCAGTGGCCAGGTTCGAACCCAGGATACTATACACCATAGTCAAGGTACCAAACCACTAAGCCATGACAGCAGTACCTAGAAATGCAATAATAGCTAATATATAGGAATGAATACAAACTGGAGCACGACAATGCAGGTTTACTGAAGTTGATACAATTCCAAAATGGCCAATCACAGAAATGTGCGGGAAAAACGGACTATATAAGCCCCATAGGTGGGAATACACAGCATAAACGATTGTAGAACTGACCTGCAGGCAGAATGACAGGAGTAGGAGAGGGTAGTCGCTTTTGAGCACAGAGGTGGGGTGTTGAGGAGTCCAGGTACATGGTCTGGCTCCTAGTCCATAATCATGAGGCCCAACTCATGCAGGGCCAGGTCCTCTGGGGACCATACAGGGCCGAGGCGTGGGACCGGTTGGCTCATGATCTCACCAGTGCCACAGGGATTCCAAGGACTGGTGAGCAGGTCCGTCACCACCATACAGACCTGAAGAGACGCAAGCAGGACCAACTGAACCTTTGGATCCAGGAGGCCCGGCAAACACCCAACGCCCCACTACTGAGTAAGTAACATTTAATTATGTATGTAAGAAATTAAACTAGCTGATATTATGGAGATGTGTATTCCAATATTACTTCATTTATATTACAGCTGCAGGTGTCCATTCTGCGAACCGCAGAGCCTATGGCGATAGGCCAGTGCGGTTGCGCCACCAGGCAGGTCAGTAATCCACTACCAGTAACTGTAAAGAAATATAAAAGTATGACAGTCAGCAAAAGAGTGCAGTGTAGTCAGTAAGGAATAAAATCTGCAAGTAACAGTGTGAAAGTGTATGCAAGTATTGCTTGATTACAAAAGTGTTTTCAGCCTGTAAGTTTGACCAAAAAAATGAAACTGTCTGACATATATTCTGAAATAAAAATGCCCTACCTGTAAGAAAATAGTACACAACCTGCAGCAGGCTGAAAAGTATAGCTGCAGAAGATGATGAAATCACATGTGTGAAATATATCCCTGTGGAAATACTGAAACATGACAGAAGTGAGACTGCTAGAAAGGATTGTAATAACTACTGGTAAAACATGTCAATAAAGCTTAGAAGTACCATCCTGAATAGTAAAATGAAAGCAAGTGAGAGAGTGTGAGAAAGTGTCATGAATCCAGCAATACAGTAGTAATAACCCCTGAATAAAGTATACTGCAGTCAAGACAGAATGAAATGCATGTGTGATTCAAAACCAAACAGCAAAATCTGTTCAAAGTGTTGCTGCATCTGGAATGTGTATCCCAAAATCTGGATATGTTGCTCTCAGTCTGCAATATGCAGATAGGATGATTGTCTGATATACCAAACATCCACACTTGTCTACAGCTATATAAAGCAAATGTAGCAGGATGATGTAGCTGAACAAAGCTAGATATGAATGTGTATGAAGAACCATAAAATGTATATTGATGTTGCAGTAACAGTCCTATCACCAAGTTGAAATAGTTATCATATAGGAAACTGTAGTTAGAACAGTAGTGTGTATATAACTGTAGCTATTAGAAATGTACAGCATATGTATTGTTATTGAAGGTGTTAATATTACTTTCTTTACCCCACCCTATAACCACATATAACCCATTCCACGTGAAAATGGTATGTGCAATCACAATTAACACCCCTGGACGTTTGTCCTGTTGGGTCATATATATTTGCATGTCCGTTGATGCATCTGCCCTGTTCATACATCCACACCTGATGGCCTGTTGCCATCAATTAACCCTGCATGTTGTTGGACTGTGTATTTCTGTTCAAATTATGCATGTGTTATGCACGCTGTTCAATGGTGTGAATATCTGGGTGTTTGGTTAATGGGAATACTAATGCATGCTGTTACAACTAATTGTGAATGGTATTATATGTCACTAACCCAAACTGTCATGACATAATGCAAAACATAGGACGACAGGGAAGGCGGGTTCCAGCGGACCCACCTCTCCCACCTCAGCTGGCGAGTGCACCTGGCACTAGTGCCGAGTCTGGACCCTCCTCCGGTGGCCCTGTGCCACCTGCGGGTGGAAGCGCTGCAGGGGATGGGGCTCGCCCCCCCTCTGCAAGTGTGGCCGGAGGAGAACCACCACTCACCCTCCATAGCGTCCGGACTGTGGTGCGTAGGGAGATTCAGGACTTTGTTCTCGAGCCCCTACGCCAGCTCGAGGCACGGGTGGCGCAACTAACGGGCATGACTGTTGCCCCGCCTACACAGCCCCCAGCACAGCCCCGTCCTGGGCAGTGAAGGAACAGTGGCAACTGCCTATGGGTGGGGATATCAGTTCCACTGTTGCCATCTGTGGGCTCATGGGCTCTGGATATCCAAACCTCCGTCCCCGTCAATTGCGTAACCCCCCCACACGTGTCATACACCGACCCTCTATGTGTCTTGTTTGTCTTGTCTGTTTACCTACCCAACCTACCTCCCCAGCTGTACCGACTTCCTTCACCTGACATACCACTCTCACCTGAAGAAAAAAAAAAGGGCACTCTGTACCCACAAAAAAATTACGCCCCATACATAGCTGCCCATTCCGCACACATGTCTGCTGGACATGGAACCTATCAATTACAATTGGCTGTACAACAAGTATTATTGTTGTCCTGACACCTCTCTCAGGGGTGGAAGGTTTCAAATGTCACACCAAATTACATACATATGCACAGCTGTTGCTGATGAAGAAATGGGCAGCTATGGGCCTTACCTACATCCCTCCTGCACATCCCAAGCTTGTTTCCCTACTGTCTTACCCTCTTTGTGACCCCTTTTTCACCACTTTCCTGTCTACCCATTTTCTTTTCTTTCAAAGAAAATAGCGCGGGTGTGCGCATGAGTAAGCACGTTTAAGTGGTTGTAAGCGGGTGTACGCGGAGCTAACCACCAGTGCGCATGCGTGAGCTCTGTGCAAACCAGCGCTAAGCCGGTTACAACTGCTTAAAAGTGCCTTAGTCACTTTGATTGACAGGTCCTGTACTCAGTTCAAAAGCAAAATAAAATCCCACTGTGAGTCCCAAACCCAGGACCTTGGAAACAGTAGTCTGCATGACTTACCACTAAGCCATGACTCTTATACAAGAACATTGTGCTAAAATAAATATATCATGTAATAGTAGGAATGAATGTAAAGGGAATATAGATGTGTAGTACACAAAGCATGCCATTTAGAATTACTATCAAAACTAGTGGATTTCCATAACAGTAGTGTGTGAACAGAAACAGCCATGCTAGTTGGAAGCTAGTAGGTAATAATGTCACTATAGCACCTTGCAAGCCACACACATACTCACAGCAGGATAAGCATTGCCCATACCCCACAACCTCTTACAGGAACACATCTGGACCAAGTAATAAAATATGTGGAGCAAAGGCCCAAAACCAGGGGCACATTACAAATAATGTTACAACAAACGCAGACAGTTCAGAGAGTAACAGGGTCTGCACTTTGTGAGATGTTTGGAAGGGTATGCAGTCTGAAACTTGAATGTTTGTCACCATATTCTGACTTGAGCCCAGAGTGATTTGCCAGAAAAAGGTGTGCATGAGATATTGACCAAAATATGAGGCAGAAATGTGGACAACCTGCAAATATCTGTACACATGACGGGTCTGACACCACCATATTTGAATAGTTAAGAGCCTAGACATAGCAACAGTGAATGACTTACAGGGATGCCCCACAGACTCCATGTGAAATGTACAAACAGTAGGCAGAAAGGTGTAACACATGCAATGGTAACTATGGAGTCCTGAAAGCATTCATCACTTGCATGGCAGAGAAAGTGTAGTAATACATATGCTCATGCTAACCCACAGTCACAACTGCAGCATACCAGACATTTTAATGGGTGTACCCCACTGATATGTACCATTCCATGAGGCACATAACAGATGAACCTGAAAGTCTCTGGGGCCTGCTTAGCAGCATACTCAAATACCCTAATAGATGTCAAGGCCCACACCATGGCCAGACCACACTGCATGCTGTAACACCCTAGCAGATATAATAAGCATTCCAAGGTGTGAATGTACATGGAAAATAGGAAAGCTACAGCAGCACACTACAGTCAAGACACCTAGCAGGCATACAAGTAGTGACTGTAAAGGGCAACTATTGAAGCCTTAGCAACAAAGTGCAAGCAAAAGTGAAAGGAAAGCACACACACACACATTAACAGTAGTAGTAATTGTAGGTGTCAGTGTACATACACAGTTAGTACAGGGAACTGGAGAAATGAATGGAGGAATGTTAATCCACAACACACCTGGAAATATGAGAGAGATACCAACCTTTACACTCACAGAACATTGTCCACAGCATAACAGCATGGTCCCTGCCCTTAAAATCTGAAAGGGCTACGCCTATCTCACATACCTTTTTATAGCACTGTTCTGAAATCACAGTGAGAACTGCAATCAGTACAGAACTGGCTGCATGCAATTAGCAAATGCTGGCTAACAATTGGTGCAGAGGCCATCACATGGGCATATGCAGATACCTACAAAAGTATGCTGTAGTCCCAGTCCACACATGCAATACTTTCATTGCACCCTGAGAAGGACGTGAGAGACAGACAGACAGACAGAGAGAGAGACAGAGACAGAGAAAATTGCAATTAAGCAGACACAAACAAATTGTTCAGCAACAGCCACCTGAAAGCTGACAACTGGGAAGTGGAGCAGCAGGACAGAGAAGCAGATGGCAACACAAGCAGCTGTGACAAACACAGGTAATGTAAAGTAATACTATAAAGGTCTACATACTGTGAACCCTCCATATGTGTCATTGGTCTGTATCCATATGTATATGAAGATGTGTAAAGGGCAGGGGACATACAGCAACTATCAGTGAAGGCTGAACATACATTTGTATGTGAGAGCATCTATGTGCACATATCAATGTTGGTTGATTGTAGGTTGTAGTGCCATGTACAAAGTAGGTTTCACAGTTATGTATGTTTAGCAGTAGTGTGTGTATACAGTATGGTAGACAAACATGTTGATATACCTGTCTAACATATGGATACGTATGTATGTCAACATATGTATGTGTATATATATATATATATATATATATATATATATATATATATATATATATATATATATATATATGATATGCATATATGTATACATACATAGAGAGAGATGTAGGAATACATAGACAGATGTAGATAGAATATTGTACAAACATATCTATGTAATGCACACATACAGATATAGATATATGTAGATACATATACATAGACAGACTGATCTGACTATCTACAGGTATGACTGTATATGACGACCTTCAACACAGCCTGTCCCACCCCTCTGTCACTCACACCCCTCTGTGTCCCTCCACATCTATAGCAATATATGTACATCAATATATATGTGCATATGTATACAGACATATATAAATATATATATATATATATATATATATATATATATATATATATATATATATATACATATATATATATATACATATAGATATATCTATATACATATATATATATGTATATATATATATATATATATATATAGAGAGAGAGAGAGAGATGTATATAAATTCTGAGTGAGGCACATGTGTACAGATGTATTGCAACAGATGCCTGGTGACAAAGGCATGGAGTGAACACCAGTGTCAAAACTGGAGTACCATACCACATTCCAAATCACCTACACCAGTAACCACCAGATATGTGATTGGCTGCCCACCATTGCATGTGTCAGGGGTGAACAGGGTTATAAATGTGTACAATAGTGGCCCCAATGATATTCACAGTGGCACACTATCCCTGGAATACCTGCACATGGTATGTGTCAGCGGACATGGTGTGTCAGCTATGGACATGTAGGTCGGTGTACCCCTCCACACCACATAATGGATGCCATGGTATGGACCTCACATGACAGCTACAGATATGGAGAAGGACACAGTGACATGTACAACACTGTGACAATGCACTCAAACACATTACCAATGCACAGTGACTGACAACACCACAGAGTATACATATACTACCCACACAGAGGTTACCACTCCCGGATTTACATATGTAAGTCACACCCATGACAGATGTCCAACAACCATAGTAACACCTCACACCATCCACAACCTAATTGTCTGCTGTGTGTCATCCATGCCACTGCAATAGAGTGCACATGTGGAGGTAAAAGTTCCTACCCACAGATAAGACATACCCTGCAATAAACCACACAGTGTTAAGAAGCAAGACTCCCCATGAGTACATGTCACACATACCCCTGCTGAATGTTAGTCAGATAGGTAATATGCCATATGAGTCACCCTGTGTAACTGTGTGACAGCAGCAGGTACCATCACACCACATGTGTCACAACCGTC
Source organism: Protopterus annectens (assembly GCF_019279795.1). Classification (NCBI taxonomy): domain Eukaryota; kingdom Metazoa; phylum Chordata; order Ceratodontiformes; family Protopteridae; genus Protopterus; species Protopterus annectens. Next base: position 1,481,294,633 of record NC_056743.1, on the reverse strand, counting down.
AGGGTAGCAGAACAGTACGCTGCTGTAGTCCCAGGGTCAATAGCATATTGTATAGTATTGTATTGTAATGTAATGTATTGTGTTGTATTGTACTGGTATGTTGAGGTGCCTCCTTCGTGGAGTGGAACCACTGCTGCTGTGCATCAGTGTACAGGTACATATCCTGTAGTCAGGCTAGTGTTACATAGCACTTCTATATGTGTGTTTAGCTCCTGTCAGAGTTTATGTAGCATGCAACTGGGGATGCCATCAGGTCCCATTCATGTTGTGTATTCTGCTGTCCTGAGGGTGGCTCTCGCCTGGACATCTGTGATGACAGGGAGGTTACAGTCAGCTGGGATAACTATATCTTATTTTGGGGGATAGGGCGGGGTGACACCTGCACTGAACCTGTCTGCCACAATGTTGTCAATATCTGTGGTGTCAGTGAATATGTGTTGTTGTGTACTAACTATGGGCATAGAGGATGGATCCTGACCAGGTTGCTAACATAACTGAAGAAGGCCTTCTGGTTATCTGTAGTGTCCCTCTTGATTTCCCTCTCAAAGTTGCCCATGGATGTTTGTATGATGGAAAATAGATCCTTACTAGTGCTGCTCAGACATGCCCTCCCTTTATGGAATTATGCTCTGTCTTGCAGTAGCTTCCATCTTCTGTAATGCAAGCTGTCTATGGCTGGGGTCCACCAGACAGGATGCTGTCCCTTTGTGGAGAGTGTCTTGGTCATATATGGGATTGCATGATCCATGCATTCTCGGAGATGTCTGTAGAAAGCAATTGTGTAGGGGTCAGCATTGTGGGTTGTATCTGCCACTGGCCCAGTGGGCTGAAAGGATACCATGTCACTGTTACAAAGTGTAAAGTTTGCATCTGTAATGTTATGCACTATAGTCGTTTGTGCTGGTGGTGGAGGTGGGATATGTATATCCAGGGCAATCAGTGTGTGGTCAGCTCACAGTAGTTGATGATGTAGGCCATACAGTACCTAGATACAAACCTCCAGAGTGAGGAGGTGCTCTTGACCTGAATCAGTGTTCTGACTGCTTGGGTTTGGTAGTATGTCGTATGGAGTGTGCCAGGTACTGTTGCACAGTTGCTGGCTGAGCACTGATACCTGGCCATTTACATGTGTATCCACCAATAGACAGACAGATGCTATATATGTGAGATATGTTGTATCATAACAGTCAAGTAGCATGTGTAGTATGTGTGCCAAATTCTGCTGACATATATTGCTGATATCAGGTTATTTTCTTTCTCAGGTACATGGCCCACCCGTGGAATCCCACCTACTCCACAGCTGAGGATGAGGAGATACACCAGAGCCTGGTGCGGGATTATGCAATACTCTTTTCCCGCACCAGCCAGAATCAGCAGGAGAGGGCTGCACTGTGGCAAGACCTTGTCTGTCGGGTAAATGACATAGGCACTCATAATAGGACATATGAGCAGGTACGACATCACTGCAGTGATTTAATCAGACATGTCCGTCAGCGTGCGTCGGATATCCACAGGCAACAGGTCGCCACAGGTGGTGGGGTGGCTACATATCCCCCACTCACCAGACTGGAGGGACTACTCATGAGTGTAGTGGCTCCAGTCCGCCAGCAACAACAACAGCAGCAGCAGACATGCATTATGATCGAGGCTGGAGCCACGCAGCAGCAAGACAATGAACGTGCAGGTAATATGCCATATGTATAGTTGACTGTTGTGTACACTGGTAGTTAATGCATGTGTGAGGTGTGTCCTTGGTTTGTAGCTGTCACCATATTATTTAATGTGCAAATGTGATATCCTCAATATTAGCAGCTGACCTGTGAAAGGCGACTGTTGTACTAGTGACCTGTATCATACTCAGTAACAATGGCACAGTTGTGCCCACTGACATTAGTTTCTTCACGTCTGCAGGACCCTCTGGTATAACAGCAATGCAGCCTATCCATGCTGGTGAGTGTGTATTAACAATTCCTGTAATAGTGTTGATAGTAATAGTACTATTTGGCTCACTTAGTAGTGCTCTTTGTATGCATGTAGGTGTGTCTGTGTGTTGATATCACGCATACTGAGTACTGTACAATTGTGTGAAACTGTGTGCATGTGTGCACCTGTGCACGTGTGCATGTGTGCACCTGTGCACGTGTGCACGTGTGCATGTGTGCACCTGTGCATGTGTGCACGTGTGCACGTGTGCATGTGTGCACCTGTGCATGTGTGCATGTGTGCACCTGTGCATGTGTGCATCACTGGTAATGTGTAGACATTGTAAACTGTGTGTCCTGTTTCCCTCCCACAGGTTCTGTTGCTGCTCTGGTGTCATGTAGCAGGGAACCTGAATCAGGTGCCGTGGGTACTGATAATGATGACATCTGAAAGTATGCCAGGGTCTGCCATTGGTCAGCCGATTGACAGTACACAGCTGTCGACCCCATCAATGCGCACAGTTATCCTGCCAATACACGTGATGGACAGCATACAGTGGGCATTGACCAGGGTAATGTGGTATCTGTGGCACATGCCTCCCCACACAGCAGCCATGGGCATGACCCAGAGATGGTACCACACAGACAGATGTCCAGGGGTTCTCATGGGAGCATCCGTGGGCGTACTGCCCCTGTCAGACATGCCCACAGAGGTCTTACAACCTCAGCTATGTTTTGGGCTGTCATGCAGGCACAGTCACGTATGGAACAGTACACCAGACAGGGTCTGAGGGAGCTGACAGCATGTCGCACAGCCATGACTGACAGTATGCGTGATATTGCAGTTGCCATCCGTGATTTCACCAATGTCATAGACAGACATTGTGGGGACATATTAGACCGGTTCCACAACTACATGTCCCGATGGTGGGCGGTTGAGGCGTCGACGTGGCCATATGCCAGCAACAGCAGCAGCTGGCAGTCGTCGCGGACGACAACAGGGCCGCGGCCGCCCCCGTAGTGCCGGCAGCAGCCCCAGCAATGCTGGGTCTGTGCTGTCATCAGACCGCCCCAGGAGACCACGTGCACGTGGCTCTGGCCGGGCCCGACAGGGATCTGTGTCCAGTCAACGAACACCTGCTTCTGATGACAGTACCCAGTCTGGGTTGGTACTGGATACGGTCCATAGCACCCCTGCAAGGCACAGGTACCGTGTCCGTGGCCAGAGACACTGATCTGTATGACCTGGCAGGTACCATCTGTGGCTGTCCACAAACACCAGTATATGGCAGCCATGAGGTGGAACTGTGTGCATCCATACACACACATGCGAATTGACAACACCTAGGGCTACCGCATACATGCACATACTGCATCAACATTGCCCCACCTTCTACTGCTGTCCCTCACCAACACACATACACATACATGTCAATTGGTGGTATTGGTGGCTGATTCAGGCATACCAAGTTCACACTCTGTGCATATGATGAAACTGTGCCACCTCCTGCAATCTGTAACAACTGTGCAGGTACAGGTTGACATGTTGCTGATGCACAGGGTGACCACATAGATGTATAGTAATAGTACCATGTTGTTAACAGTACTGTGTGCTGAATTAATTGTGGGTATATCACAGCATGCCTGATGCAGTAAGTGTGTGATTGTCATGTCCTGTTGTCTACACCCATGGTAAGTACCATAGTGTATCATCTGCACATCTTGGCATACTGGTGGTAATGATGTCAACAGAGGGCTACATACATAGGTAGCACAGGGGATAAGGCAATGAATGTAGTAATACGCAATGATGGACATGTAAATTGCAAGTGGCATGTTGCCCACACTAGACTCTGCAATGCAGATGTTTGAAGATGTTGATATGTGTGCAGAACTACATGACTGGTACAGGACACACAGGAGCACCCTAGCACTGCATGCTCACATCTCATACCATGCTAGACAGCCCCAACACACAAAACTAACTGTCATAGGAGGGAGAGTCCCCATATATGTCAGGGATACTGTGGTGGCAGGCCAGGTAGCATACATCCTACTAAGTATGGAACCACTGAGTGAAGGCTCAGTGTCTGTTATTTGACATGTGTATTACTGCAGGTATGAGCACATGGGTTTCCATCCAGTTATTGTACATCCTGACAGTACATGGTCTGTACACTTGTGTGCACTGAGACTGGACCCTAGCCATCTGACCCGTGTATTTCCATGTACATGTGCATAGTGCCTGCATATTTGCAGTGTTACCTACTGGGACTGGTACAGCTTGTTTGTTGTACAATGGACTACATGCAGCCCTGTTTACTGTAGCTTTGTTTGCATGCATGTTTGCTTGCAATTACCCTGGAATACTGATCACACCTGCAATGCATGGTTATAGAGCTTCTGTGGACTCCTAGTGCCATCTGCATAGCTTACTATATGTATGTCTATGTCCCACTTGACAGGATGTCACTGTTTGTCCTGTTCACATGTACATTGCCTGTGACACAGTGCATATGACTTACCTGTCATGTGTCCACGTGAGCAGTCATACATGCTACTGCTAACTAATCACAGGCACTACACCTTCACATATTCATCTTCTGTTGAACTACCTGCTTCGCTAGGGACGGCCTGCACCTGTCACCCCTGGGCTTTCAGATATTGGCAAAGGCTCTTGCTAGCGCCATAGTGCCTATGTTAGGCAAGGCTCAAATGACAAACCCACCTTCATAGGTATCACAAGGGATAAGAAACTAAGAGTAATGCTACCCAACGCCAGAAGTCTAAACCTCCAGATGCATGCACCCAAAACACTCCTTGGCATGGAGAACATCGATATCTGTGCAGTAACAGATGCCTGGTTCAGGGCTACTGAGAGCACACCAGCACTACCAGGTTTAACCTGGTTGATTTCTTTGAAACAGTCACCAAGGCCATTGATGAGGGGAAGGTGGTTCACACAGCCTACCTGGACCTGCAAAAGCCTTCACAACAATACCCCACTTGGGCATTCTAGAGAAGCTCACCAGCTTAAATATAAGCCCCTATGTCGCTAGATGGATTGCACAGTGGCTCAAGGACAGAACCCACATGGTTAGAATTGCTGGAGCCATGCCAGACTCCAAACCAGTTACGAGTTGTGTCCCACAAGGCTCAGTCCTGGGACCTCTCTTGTTTGGTATATATTTATTGGAGGTACAGGCCAACACGGACGGACTGTGGCTGACCAAATATGCAGATGACTGCGAACTGGCCACCATAATCGACTCTCCAGCCGACACAAGCATCTTCCAAAGGGGCATCATAGAAACAGACAACTTGTGCCAGAGCCACGGCCTTCAGCTGAACAGTGTTTGGAAAGGGGAATGTGCATCCTGTAGTCTGTTCACCTAGTTGCCAAAAGGGACATTTCCCTCACACACACTAACCCCCCTCAGCCAAAAACGCACGCTTGCCAATTGCAGGATTCAAACCCCTCCCTAACTATGTTATGACACTTGAGACAGACACATTAGCAGAGTGTGCTATTCACATTACTGGGAGGTTTCCCTTCTCCTGCTTTACTTACAGAGTGCTGACATCATCAGTGTTTAGAAAGCGGAATGTGCATCCTGTAGTCTGTTCTCCTAGTTGCCAAAAGGGACATTTCCCTCACACACAACACACTAACCCCCCTCAGACAAACACACACACTTGCCATTTGCAGGATTCAAACCCCTACCTAACTATGTTATGACACTTGAGATAGACACATTAGCAGAGTGTGCTATTCACATTACTTGGAGGTTTCCCTTCTCTTGCTGTACTTATAGGGTGCTGACATCATCGGTGTTTAGAAAGGGAAATGTGCATCCTGTAGTCTGTTCTCCTAGTTGCCAAAAGGGACATTGTCCTCACACACACTAACCCCCCTCAGC